>NW_017265151.1:1055674-1117504 GCF_001638985.1 Phycomyces blakesleeanus NRRL 1555(-)
GATTATTAAAGTTTTTTTTGCTTTAAGGAATCCCATTCAAATTGGGTCAGTCAATCGAGCGTGACTTTTGTTAGCTTGGCATAATTGATCAAAACTTTTTTAGCCGTCGGTATTGGCTTCGAGTTGAGCTCAAAGTGATATTTCCTAAGCTGACTCTAGAGGGGCTCCCGGAATTTTTCTATGTAGGGAAAAACTGCTATCGATAGCCGAATAATTTTTTGTTTTTAAAAGTATTTTTTTTTTGGAAAAGAAACAATTGATGTGTACCGGGTAAAAAGTTCAAAAAACAGTTTAAAAGGGTATTAAATAATATTGTGCTCATTGTAACATTTTTTTCATTATGGGAAAATTTTTTATTGAAGGGTTTCCTAGGCCTTGCATTTTATAGAATATTTTTTTTAGCAAAAACATGTTTTTTTTTTCAATCCAAATGGCAATGGAAGAATTTTAGTCAGTCAGGGTTGCTTGAACTTTTTTTTTTAACTTTTTAGTCTGTCCGTACCAAATATGTTTCAAACCCCAAAAAAAAAAAAAAAAAAAAAAACATCCGTGCTAAAAAGCAGGTATAAAATATTTCTGATGCCCAAATATAGATTTTTTTTATTACTATCAGCACTGCCTGTGAGAACCGTTTTTTATTTTATTACCCTGTGCCATTTTTTGATGTTTTGTTTGCTCCATAAACCGGTACCTCTTTTATTTAAAGCAGAATAAAACATGGCACAGTTGGTAAAGACTTTTTTTAATAGTAGAATATCTGTACTTTATTAACAATAAATGCAAAATAAATAGCTTTTTATTTGCTATACTTTCAACCAAGGTTTTATCTTTGTAGTATAGTATTTGCTATGATATGACACCGATTTATAATTATGAACACAAGACCCATATATGACATTTTACACTGCGTTCAAACGAGAAACATGCTCTGCTATCAATACTGATTTTTCTTACTATGTAGTAAAATTTCCTGAGCATATTTTGAGTTTTTTAGTTATATTCATTGGGTAGACCAACATATTCTTGATTTTCGTTATTATCTCAATAAATACAAAACCATTAATACTGTCAAATAAAAAGAAAGAGATATAGAAGAGTTTGAAAAGGCATATATACTATGTCTATCCTGCTGTGTTTCTTCTCTTTCGTGTAATAAGAAAACTAACTAACAACAAATTTCAGTGCTAAAAAACCTGATATAATTTCACCAGCTCCACTACAAAGAAAATTCCTTTACTTCCTTTTATCCTCTGCCTTTTAAAAAAACATATTGCTTTCGTGACTGTCACTATAGAAGGTTTGGATACAGCAAAAAAAAAAAAAAGACCCGAATTGAATTGATAAGGTTAATGGGGACCTATTATGTATTTCAATTATATTTGTATGTGTAAGGTTGACAGCTTCAGATTAAAGTCAACAATATATTCTACAATTTGCTTCTTTGACTTCTTTTAAAGTCTTTTTATTGCTAGAAATAGGTACTATCACAGTTCTTACTGGATAGTATTGACCGATCTTTAGAGTTTAATAAACTTGTCTTTGAAGTTTAACGGATCCCTCTCTTTTTTTCAAAACTTTTCTCGAGAAATAGTTTGCACTAAAAGGGGAATTAATAGCTATTAATGGCAATATTCCAAAGATAAATGCTAACGGTTGAAGAGTTTAACTTGGATATTTTAGTGCGCTTAGAAACTTTTTGTTTTGGCTGACATTGACAAAAAGAGGGGGTATTGATATTATCAAAAAGTAATCTATATAACCGGCTAATTAAGAGCACAGTAACTTATATAAAAACGAGTTATTATTTTGTTTTGGTGCATTATACTAATACATATTCTGGAGTGAGCTTACAAGAAAAAGGACAGAGATAATTTATGATTTGGTACCAAAATTATTGACCAAAAGACTCGTCTTTTGATTGAGTTACTGTATAAATTAACTGATTTTTTTTTTCGATAAGCCAACTAGCCTTTAGGCGACATCTATTTAATACATATATGCATATACTAGATTATTTGATTTAATAGTTTCTGGTCTTTGTGTGTATGTGTATGATTAAATATTTTTTCTTTGTGTTTTTTGACTCTTTATATACAGTAGATATATTAACTTTGTTTTGATCGGTACAATATATATACGTTTATTATGAACTCATTAAGTGACTATAGATATCAGACTTTTCTTCTTCTCCTTCTTTACACTATTTTATAAAAATAAGATTGAAAAATCCGGGAATTTATAAGATATAATCTATTGAATGTGGCATATTGGCACGACATTACTTTCAAAAAATAAATAAAAAAAATAGGGTATATATCTGGTGAACACCTTGATCCATGTTCCATTTGTACCACTCGCCAAATATTACAATTTGAGGTGCTTCTATATATATTATTTCTTCAAAATAGAAATAAACTCGATCATCGTCTAATTATTTACTTTTCTTGATTATTTTTATCATTTTGTCTGTTTTGTTTCATTTTGTTCTGTCCAAAACTAAACACATGTACAGGCTTGTCAATCTTTTTCACTCAAATATCTGAGTTCTCTTTATTGCCTCACTTGCACAACCTTGCCTTTTTATTTTTACTCTTTCGATCCAAACAGTCTTCACGTTGCCGTGGGTCCTTCATTTGTTTTACCAGCAATTATTAGGTGTTACTTTTTTTCATTTCACACACAAAATTCAAACCATGACTTTTTTTCTAAAAAAAGATTGATTATTTTAGACATTTATTCTACAAATATATATGTACCCTCCTTTCCTCTTCTTGTTCTTGCTTTTATTTTAGTATGTCATTATATATACGATTCTGTATTAGTTTATCTACGCTTTGTTTTTTTTCTCGGTAATTTTATTGTGAGCTTTAATATAAGCATATTAGTTACAGGCATAAAAATAAATAATAAATAATATATATATATATATAAATAAAAGAATAAAAGCCACGGGCTCTTTCTTTTAGTCCTACGGTAACATTGTCATACCAAGGAGCCAGTATTTAACTATTATAAAGTCAACCTTATTTTTATAGTTTGTTGAAATATTCCTCTTGTAAATATTTCTTTGAAAACCATAATTGAACTGGTTTCTGATTTACTAACCTATCCCTCCCCTAGCCTTCCAACTATCTTTTTTTCTCACTTTGCTTTACCTTATTATTCTCCTTTTCAGTGTCTCTTTCTTACCTGACCAAAAAAATACAGAAAGAAAAATTGAGTAAAAAGAAGTTTACGGTATTTAATTGTTAATTGTTGTTAACTACTTTCCATTATATTATTTTAAAGAATATGTATAATAAATATTTAAAAGAGAGAAGTACAAATAAAAGTATTGGTACTGTAAAAGAAAAGGACGACTATTTATGCTTGTGATTTTTACCTATAAAACTCAACACACTGTGCCTCGAAAAAAAAATTGAATAATTTTCTTTCTTTAAACTTGCTAAATATACTTTTTGTTTTGAAAAATGCATCGTGGTACATGTCGTTTTCAAATAAGATATATATATATATATATATATATAAGAAGTATAGATTTATATACAATATTACGATCAAATAGAGTATTTTGATAAAAAAAATCGATTTTTCTCAAACAATTATTATGCTTTACCTGTTTTTTTTTTAAATATATATATATATTGTGTATTTTGTGTATATAAGCTGGGATTACCTGGTTTATTGCACGCACCCATGTATACATATATATATATATATCTGCGTGTGTACTCTGTAAAACATACAGCTATTAAAATGTACACGCCTTGGAGATAACAAACCTACGCGTTTTTTTTAAAAACGCTCTTTATTTGATTAAGTATTGATAAATAGGTAGATTTATTTTTTGGTTTTTTTTGGTGAAATATTTACAAGGCAGTAAACTTTTTAGCTCATCAAAAATTGTTTACCTTTTAAGCTGTTTATCTATCTACTAAGCAGCAAATATTTTTGGTGAAACTGAATTGTAGAAAGTGAAAGAACAAAAATAATAATAATAAAACAAGATGATTATTAAGCTGAGTCGTTGATATAGGAGGTTGAAATAATTGCTTTGATTTATATGTATATAAATAATAGGAAATATAAGAAATATTAATATAGAACCCAAGCGTATTGAAAATAATAATGGTGTGTATCTCAGTCTTTGTAAGTGAAAAAAAAACCGAAATGGTAGCTCAGTTTAACTATTTGCTTACTAGGCTTATATGAACGAACATACATACTTACATACTTACTTACACTTATATATATGTTGATAATCAAAATATTATTTAGAATTCTTTTTTTTTGAATTCTGGATAGTTTATTTCTGTTTGCACAAACGAGTTGAAGTTTCTCTTTAGTACTTCTTCTTATTTTTCTTATTTTTCTTCTAAATAGCAAACTTAAGCATGTTTGTATATAAAAGATACGCATATATTCGATTCTGTTGTAAAAATAATAATAGTAATAGTAAATAAAGTCTGCTTAGGTTACTCCAATAGCTATTATTACTTTCTATTCGTTCTTTCCTAAAACTAACTCTATCGTACAAAGAGACGGCTTTAGGTGTCGAGTAATATTGCGCGTTGAAAGAGGTTCACAAAGAATAAGATTATCAATAGTATTTTTTGTGCGGTTGCTGAAAAAAACTGTACAATAATAGTTGAAGAAAATATCGATTGTAAGAGAACTTGAGAAATAGCTATTATCAATATATACACATATATATGTACTCGGGCTGTGCGCCTATGTGTGTGATTGTGTATGGATTTTATTTTTAAAGAAAAGAAAAAAGAAAGTCAAATATGTACGGTACAACTTTTGTCATGTGTTTAGTTTATTACACAAGTACAAAGAGAAATATTATCAGAAAAGAAGAAGTTTCACAGATAGTAATTTTTTCAAAAATAAATAAATTATTACACATCTAAAACACTCTCGGATCTTTCGCTTTTAAAATGGGATAAAGAACCCACAAGAATGGTTCAATATCTTTTTTTTTTCGTTTTAGAGTTCAAATTACTAGTCGGTTTCTAATGAGCCATAAGAAGAAGAAGAAAAGACCAAAATATAGTATAATATAGTATAGTATAAATAGATAAATAGATTGATAGATTGATAGATAAATAGATGCAAAATAACCCAGTTTGTTGTAGATTTAATGTCCATAGTTTGAAAGGGTAACATTGGTTGTGCTGAGTGTAATTCTAATTATGGCATAGACCAAAGGATTAAGATCAAAAAAGCAATGTAAGCTAGGTGATTTTCTTTTTGAAAAAAAAAAAGATATGTAGCAATATTAATACTAATAAAAGATGACTTATGTAGCAATATTAATACTAATAAAAGATGACTTATGCGAAATATTGAAAAGTCGCCTGCAGGCCAATGTTTTCAAAGAAGATTTGTGTATTGCAGATCTTATTATATCAGGCAAAGAATCGATAGTCGTAAATATAGAGATATATAGCCACCAGCAAAAATAACAACAACAACAGCAGCAGCAGCAGCAGCAGCAGCAGCAACGATAATTTTATTTCAACTTAATATAGCTTGATAGAGTGACATTAATATTACCACCAAAAAGAAGCAGAAACATAAACATAAACACAGACATCTATTTTGTTGAATGTAATATATATATATATATATATATATAAACAAAGCGAGTATTTGAATTTCTTTATAATTTTTTCTGGAATTAGATACTTAATATTCTTACTATACGTCAAACGATATTTTTTAATTTTTGGTTTTTCAAATAAAAACAATAACCTATGATATTAAATAGATTTGACCTGTACTAGCAAATTCTACACTGTTCTCCGAATTCTCGCTCTTGAAAGGAACCCCTCAAATATTGAAAACTCGGGTAAAAACAGCCCGACTGTGTATAAAATATAAATATAGGCATAGATTTTACTACTATAAGTAATGAGTAAAATAATATTCTTTGTTAAAGGCAACATATAAATCGTATAAAAAATAAGTTGTGTCTATAATAATTGCTTAAGAATATTTACATAAAATAAAAGACCAAAAAAAAAACATTCGATAAAGCGAGGTAACTTTAGTAATAGAAGAAAAAAGAAAAAAAAACAAATCTCTGCACAAAGCTAAAATGAATTTCTGAATTTCAAAGGAGCTAAAAAACAAATAAACAAATAAATAAAGAAACAAAGAAAGAAGGAAGGAAAGAAGAACTTTGTAATAATTGAGAGCCCTGGACCCTTTTACAATTTTCGTGTGTTTTTCCCGATCATAGTTCTTTTTTTTACTCCTCTATAATCGAAACATTTGCCTTGCAAAATAATTTACGCTTTTCATGTCTAAATACTTTGAATGCTCTTTTTCTTTTCGGGCGATTTTCTCGGGATTTTTTTCCCTTTATTTCTTTTCGTAAAAAATACAAAACTAATGAAAATGAAACAAATCAAATCGTAGAATTAGTTTAACATTTTTTTATTATTTATTATTTAAAAATAGTAAATTTATATTAACAATTTGTATGATCCACCCAACCAAAAAACTGGAAAAGAAAATCAAGAAAATCGTTCATATTTAAAGCTCAGGGTTTTAACCTTTTTCTAAAAAAAAAAAAAAAAAAAAAAAAGCCCAGGTATTAGGGTTCAATTTTTAGTCTAAGCATACAACATTGTATAATGATGAATACATAGTTCAATTAACTAAGGCATTTTCATTATGTATACATATACATATATATATATATTGGTGTTTGTTTGGGTGTATGTGAGAGAGAGAAATCATATCAAAAAACATTATACAATTATAGACACTTTCACCACAATACAACTTTATTAATTTTGATTAAGCTACAAGTAGTAATGTATGTATATATTACATAATATACAAAAATAATAAAGAAAGTCACGTACGTATTTTTTTTCCTTTTCTTTTTATTTCTCTCTTTTATTCTCATTCTCTCTCTCTCTCTCTCTTGCCTGCCTGCCTGCCTGCCTGCTTCCTTGTCTGTCAGTCTTTTTGTCTGATTATTCTTAGTCTTATTATTATTCTTACTCTTGCACACATATATATAGAAAAAAAAACAGAAACAGAAACCGTTAAAGGAGCTTAAGTTAGATGAGTATCAAAACCTCAAGGCAAATGAAAGAAAGTATGCTAACAGTAGTAAAATTACATGAAAAATATAAAGTAAAAAAAAAAAAAGTAAAAATAAAAAAGTAGTAATAAAAAGCAAAATGTACTTGAAAAAATAATAATAAAAATAATAATAACAAGTTCTATACAATTCAGTTATTGAAGATACATAATATGATCTTGTGTATTCCTTTGTGTTTCTCTGTGCCTTAAGTACTGACACTCGTCTCGATCTATTATTGACAATTATTACCGATTATTAATTGATCTTGAACAATTATCTTTTTTATTATTTTATTATTTATTTATTTATTTTACCAATACATGTGTGGGTGTGATTTTGGGTGATATTGTGGGTGTATAGACTTTCCTGATATAATCTTCTCTTCTGATGGTTCAGGGTTTAATAATCGTGACCTTTTACCCAAACCCATCACATTTTGAACAACAGGGTTTCCTTCTACAAAATAAAAGAAGTTTAAATAAATATTTAAGAACAGAAGATATTTGATTATTAATGGCACTTTGGGTTTACCTGCAAGATTAGTAGTACTGTTGTTGTTGATTACATTGCTGACATTGCCGACGTTGTTAATGTTGTTAATGCTGTTAATGCTGTTAATGTTGTTGATGTTGATATTCTCTTTGTATTCTGTCAGACAGTCTACAGAAGATATTTGCTTTGTGTTTGGTCTGTTATTCTTTGATCTTTCTGAGGGCGAAGTGCTGTTTATGGATTCATGGCTGTGTTTTCTACTTTTTGGGTAATTGACGTGCTTCATTTTTGCAGGAGAGTGTGTTGACATTGATCTCATACGAGAGATTTCATCATCAGGAATATTATTACTGTTATTGCTGTTAGTGTTACTGTTAATTATGATGTTGTTGGAATTGCTGGCGTTGGTGTTGTTCATGTTTGCTTTCCAAGATACCATTGATGGGCGATATTGAGATACAGAGGTCTCTGACATCAGACTGGAGTTATCACTCGAACGACGGTTTGGCGTATTGACCTCACTTTCAGATGTAGGGTGCCGCATAGGTGCAACAGTTGGCCATGCAGCTCCCGAAACAGGTTCTACAGAGAAATAGCTAGAATCATCTGATGGTCGACTTGATTGGCCTGCTACTCGTGTGTATTCCTTCAGTTGGACTACTTGATGTCTTAGTTTCTCTACTTTACCCAGCAAAGTTAAAGAAAAATGTTAATATTTGACATTATCTTCGGCTATTCGATAACGAAAAAAAAACAGTGGTAGATTTTGCGGGTATATACATACGATTGGTTTGGCATGTTTTTCTCTTCTTAGTTTGTTCATCTACACATTTTATTAGATTAAATTTTATTATATTCCATGTATATGTATATGTATGCGTATATGTATGCGTATGCGTATGGGTATGCGTATATGTCTAGTAACCAAATGATAGTAATAATAACAATAAAGTATAAAATATATTAAAAAAAAAAAGAAACTTACGATCATTGTGAGATACTGTAAATACACCAAGCATGTCTTGCATTATCTAGTCATTTGTTAATAATTCAAAATCGTGTAGAATTGTTTTTTGTTGTTGTTTTTTCTTATATTATTTGATTAAGAGAAAAAAAGAATATTCTTACTTCTTGTTGTTTCAACAGGATGACCCGCAGACTTCCAACTTCACTGCGCAATATATCGCATGCATTAGTTACGCTAACCAGCTGATCTTCGACAGTGTGTAGATGTTTCTGCAATGGTATATAAGGATCTTCTTCAGTATCTGCATTGTCTGGAATTCGTAGTGGTCGTGCAGGTGACATTGTGTTGGTTTTTGCGCTCTTTCTTTTGATGTTCTGTAAGTCGTCGACCGCTCCCCTTCGGAAATGAGGGTGTCTGAATTCCCAAGTTTGTGTTTCGTTTGTAAGGTTTGAATGTATCATGTCATTTACTTTGTGAAATCCATACACTAAAGAAAAGGAACAAAAGGAAGAAGAAAGGAGAAAATAAAAAGGGAAAAGGAAAAAAAGAAATAAAAAGAAAGATAGAAAGAAAGAAGTTGCATGAGAATTAATAACCAAAGAAATTAAATGAACTGTAATATTGCTTACTATTGAGTTGGCGAACAAAACTTTGCCAGTTGTTGTGCTTAAAGTATTGAGGAAGTACTATCTTTGAGAATACTGTAGGATTTGCGACACTGAATAAATCTCCACTTCTTGACCATGAAATCAATTCTTGAATCTCTGGGTCCTCTAGCATTCTATTATTATTATTATTATTATCATCATTAGGTTAAAAAGAAGATAAAAAAAAGCAAATTATTTGAATTGCTTTGATTTGATTATTCAAGAGCACTATTATTATTAAATAAATAAATATTGGACATACTTGTAAACCTTGTTGACAAACGCAGCCTGTGTTTTTGTGTTTGGAGATGTACTCAATATTGTGTAGTCATTGCTGTTTGATCTTGACAAATTGATTGCAACATTATGACCCTTCATATCAGACATCTCTCCGTTTTCCATACTTTTTGATCTAAAAATAATAATAATAAATTCATTGTTCATAAATAGTAATTAATAATTAATATATCATTAATCATGTAAATTGATATTGGAAGTCAATATATATATATATACAAGCTTTTGAAGACAATTTCTTTAATATGCTTACTTTGCAAAGCGTAACCCGAGACCCTCGCTATCACTTGCATTACTTGTACCGCTAATACTACTACGGATGCTACTGCTTGACCGTGAACTATCTCTTCTATCTGAAGTCATATTGTCATGATCAGGAGAGGAGATATTGAATATTAAAAGAAGATTTTCAGCCTCGGTGGTTTTTGGCTAACATATCATATGCCAAAAGGAATGGTTATTATTAAAGTTTTTTTTTAAAAAAAAAATAACAATCTCATTATTACTGCACTCTGTTGGATCGTTTTTTTATTTGTTTTCGTTTATGTATTTGAATAAATATAAAGAATAATAGCAATAATGTATTCTTAATCTTAATCTCGATATTTCCATTACTATTATGATTATTTGAACATGACTTAAATATCAACATACCTTTGAACTTGAACTTTTTCTGTGTAGTTTCACCGCCTGTCTGTATTATAGAGGGCTGTGTTGATAGTCGACAAGAAAGAGTTGAAAATTAAATAGTCGCCTTTTCTTTTATAGATAATTATAAAAAGTCCGGAAAAACGAGTGGACAGAAAAAAATAATAATCTAAAAAAGATATCACTTTTGTTATCGCTGATATTTATAACTTGTATTCGTTGCTGATGTAAGTGTATATGGGTGTGGATAATGGAGGCGGAGGTGGAGGCGGAAGCGGAGGTGTATAGGCACAGGCACAAAAAACAGGCACAGGCACAGACACGGGCACAGGCACAGGCACAGGCACAGGCAAGGGTGTTTGGTGTGTAAATTTAGTTGAGATTGCCTGGGAAGATAGGGGATGTCCAGGACTATATGAAACCAAAAGAGTAATGGAGCTCCTGATTGTCGGATTACTTTTTTCTTTCTTTATTTATTTTTTTAATAATATAATATATATATATATATATAAAAGAGGTAGTTGTCAGGGTGAGATGAGTCATTCGAATGAGGAATCAATATAGTCAAGACGAGAAAATACTGGTTTTTTTGTATGTTTTTCTTTAAACATTCCACGTACAATCTAAAAGAACCTTGCGCAATGAGAGTATAGAAGAAGGCAAAAAGAAGAATAAGAAGGAACCAAAAAAAGAAAGAAAGAAAGAGAGAGGGAGAGAGGGAGAGAAAGAGAGGGAGAGAGAGAAAGAGAGACATTTCTGGATTTGTGGAAAACACCTGGGACCATTGCTGATGTCACCCTCTGCGCCAATAAGCCGGGTTTTCCATATCAATTTGGGAGGCTACCTAAAAAGAAAAAACAACTCGATCTGGAATCTGTAAGGAACTAGAATAGAAAGGGAAAAAAGAAAAAGGCGGCGCTGGTTAAAGTTGATCGGTGAGAATGCCTATATTATTTTTTTGCATTCGCATCTCTATTTGCATCTCTGTTTATATGTATTTGGTTTCTTCTTTTCTTCTGTGTGAATCCATAATTCATTTGAATTTATATATATATATATTTTGTGTGTGTGTGTGTGTGTATTTTATGTAATATTTTTGTACTCACAATACATTACTATAAAGAGATTTACTACTGTATATAAAAAGCCTATCAACAACAACAACAATAAATAATTAGGCAAGTAAAAATATATGTATATATAAAATTATTTTGAATATCATTATTCAGCCCCTACTGTATATCCATATCTATTATTATTAGTATTATTATTAAAAATAAAATATATGAAAGTTCAACCCCCACCTCCTTCCACCCCCTCCCTTTCACCCCCTCTCTCACCCCCTCTCTATTCATCTCCTTTGGATTTTTGTTGTCTAGTAGAATCAATAGATTTATTCAAATATACTTATTTATTGATCAATTAAAAATATATGTGCTAATTCGTTGAAAATTCATTGATCAATCTGTACTTTATTATAATAATTGATAAAATAACTTTCTATAGCTTTGCCCAAAGATCATAAGCGAATGTATTATAATATAATACAAAAAAAAATAGTAAAAAAGAGTAGTAAAATGGTAATCAAAAAGAAAGATAGTAAAAAAAAAATGCCATGGAATCATAAAAATCTTCTATAGTATATTTATTTTTCCCGTCCTTTGACATAACCCAGAAACTATAAAATGCACTATTTTCTCTCTTTTTTTTCTTTGTTGATTCACGCTCAAATCAAGATACCCTTATTTCCTTTCCAAGGGACCTTATGATGTGTAATTCATTTTTAACACATCCTTTTTGCTTTGCTATATTCTTTTTTACTCCTTAAAACTTCATTAAGAAGAGAGAATAATAATAATTATACTAAAGTCTCCTGGATATCTTGTTCATTTTCTCTTTGGTTCAAGAATAAGATAATAGAAAGATATCTGCCTGTGGTTTTTGCATAATAATTTTCCTTTTTTCTTTTCTTTTCACGTTCTTTATTCTTTCTTCTTTTATTATTATTTATTAAATCTATATTCTTTTCTTTTCTTTATTTCTATATATGTAACTCCCTTGCCTTGCCTTGCCTTGCTTTAACAAGAACATCAACTCCTTCTTATCTTATTTTATTCTATTTTATTGTATATTATTTGATTTCATTTTGACTTTCTTGACAGCAAGTCTTTTTAGAAGAAGTCTTGACGTTTCTTGTATTTGCCCTTTCCTCTCTCTCTTTTTTTTTGAAATAAAATATACTATAGTTGACTTACAATATAGACAATATACAGATGTATATACATAATATCTTACTATATTATAGTAAGGTATTTTGTTTTGAGATCTTTGCGGGGAGTATATTAATTTCTTAGATCCTGACTTGGTCATCTGTTTAGCCCCTGTCCTGTCCTGTTCTTTCTTTTTCTTTTTCGCTTTCCCTACCAACAAGTATTTTATTTGCGCGCTATTACGCACAACCTCACTTGAATAAATAAAAACTTTATATATACATTTATAGATATATATATATAAATGTCTACGAAAAAAAAAAGCTTTCATGGTTATCAATGTTTAATTTATTACCAGGAAAATCTTATTTTTTTATTCTTGTGTGTTGCCTAGTTACACACATTTATGTATATAATATACAATATTTATTATATTTATTGTATTTATCATTTATTTATTTATTTGTTGCTTAGTTACACCGAAAAATAAACTAAAATAAAAATAAATGTAGCGGAGTCTAAATATTCCAAAACAATTTTTATTTTTATTTTTATTAGTTTCTAATAAAAAAGTATTCTTCTAGAAAACTCATATTTGTTGTACCAGAATAAAAAATCAACATTTATTTATATTAGTTTTATTCTAATTATTATTATTTTTACAACATTTAATTCCTTTTCGAAAAGCAACAACAAAAGTCAATAAAAAGAATAAAAAGTCATCATTACCCTATCAACGCAAACAAATAATTATTCTCAAGCAACACGGTCAAGCGGTTGTCATAGTTATATATATATATTATTGGCACGAACATGAAGAGCTGTCTTTTCTTTTCTTTTCTTTTCTTTCTTGTGAAACAACTACAATGAATAGATCGGCAATATATTATTGAGGCAAATATCTTTTTCTAGTATTCTATTATTCCTTTTGAATGTAAGATTAAATATGCTAATATAGATAGATAGATCTGTATACGCATTAATGTATGTATTGAGGAATTGTTTTACCGGGTGCCTTATAACTATGCAATAAATCAAACATTACAAAACGAAATAAAGAAAAAGAGAGGGGAGTGTGTTTATTGTGCTGTATTGTATTATATTGTATTGTATTGCAGTAAAATATCATAATATTTCCGGGCTCTAGCGGTATGCTCAACTAGTCCAAACCCACCAGTGTGGAAACCTTCTCCTATTCTAGTCCATACTAGTACAAAAATTTTTACCCATCTTATTCCTTGTCCGATCACTTGCCTTGTGTTTTCAGCATCTTTATTTTTATTTTTTATTTTTATGTGTAATAATAAACATTCTTACTTTTTTTGAAGTATTGGAGTATCAAATTTCTTTAAATAGAAATAACATACATTTTCTATTTTACTTTATTTTATTTTATATAAATCAATATAAAGTCACCGGTAAATAGATATATATATATATATATATATATATATATACGTCTTTTTGTGAAATGTCCACACTATAATAGTAGTACAAGCTTAGCTAGATTTGTACACATACAATATGAATTTTTCAATATCCTATCCAAGAAGCTCCTTCAAGGTTCTTTATAGATATTATGATTAGAAAACAAAGCATGTATATATCTATACATACGTACATAAACACACACACGCGCACATATACATATTAAAAATATATACACAACAGGTGTTTCTATCCATATCGGTGTACAGGTTCATTACATATATTTAATATTTATTTATATTTATGTTTTGAACCTCGGAATTGCTCATTTTGGAAAGCTAAAAGTATAATACACACACAATTCCACTCCAGATAGACTAATAGCCAGACTAATAGTAAGGGACCCGTAACATTACTGCAAATTATACTGGGATTATACACAAGATAATACACAAATAAATAAATACATATAGATATATTTATTTCCAAGAAAGAGTAAAAAAAAAAAAAGTTTATGGAGTATAGACTACTTTGTTTGAAACATATGTTTTGTACAAGTTTAAGTATTTTACTTGTTCATGTCAAATGTCAATCATCGTGATATTGTTTGCATATAATGTATATGCACAAACAAAAGGAGTTAGTTGAATATATATATTATATATATTATATATCTTCAAAAAGAAAGCCAAGAAATTATTTTTATACTAATATTATTAAATGTGACAAGTTTAATACACTATTAAATCAAAACATATTTTAGTTGCACATAATGTTGACGCGTTTGTTTTTGAGTCTAGGAACAGAAGGAGAAAGGGAATGAAAATGAGGAGGAGGAGGAAGATTTCTTACCAGTTTTTAAAAATGTTAAATTTTGCAGGTCTAATAGTTGGCAATTATTGTTTGTTTTCCTCTCTTTTTTTTTTCAAGGATTTATGGTATTTTGATTCAAGGCCCCAGAAACCCAACAAGAGGGGAGAAGACTTCAGATCAGGGAAAAGTGGATAAAAAGGATAATATTCATAATAATCATAATCATAAGTACAAAAATAAAAGGGATAGTTTCAAGGAGTCTCCTAAAAATATCGTTTGTTTTAGGATTATCTTTATTCAGAAAATAACGTGTGTATATGTGTGTGTGTATGTAACAAATCTTCGATTACTCACAGAAGAATCTCGATTACGATCTATCAATTTTTTTACACACATTCAACCACTCAAACTCTCAAACTCTCACACTCTTACTTGCACACACTTACAGGCGAAAAAAAAGGGAGGTGAGGCGCAATAGAACTTGCAAGTCAACAAAAATAATAAAAATAAAAAATTTAATGTTTTACTTTTTTGTATGTTTGTATAGTACCCAACACAGGACTTTAACAAATCTAGAGAAATTTTTCAAAACTTGATTTGTGATAGACCCTTTTTTTTCTTTTCTTTTGTGTACCATTTATATTGAACCAATACATGCTCGACAGCTCATGAAAGTTACAATCAAACTTGTTGATTTTTTTTTTGTCGGTTCAAGTTAGAGCAAGTTTGTCGGTTTTTAAGTATCCAAACTGTTTTTAAAACAGTCACACCTAAAAGAGAAGGAAATGAAAACGTTTCATCCTTCTAAGACTAATAGAAACTCATGAGTGAAGTCAAGACATATCTATATCTACTATGTATTTGCTCATCGATAATAATATCTAAAGCCTCCAAGCTTCAATAGTATAATTACATATAAATATGTATTATTTCTTTATTTTATTTTTAAAAAAAAAAAGGAAAAAATAATAATATTGAGAATAACCTCTTCTGGCATTAATCAGTTCTGCTTAGCATCTGTTTTTTTATACTGTCTGCCAAACATGAGGCAAACTCAGTTTTTGATGATCTGCTACTATTATTGTATGACAGCCTTTATATCATTGAAATTGATAATATCCGCTATCTTCATTGAATATACTTTTGAAAACCCACCAAACATGTTTTTTTTTGATAGGGAGGAATCGAAAATTGGGGATTTTTTTAGATGGCCAATAATTACTTGTTCGTTAGAACAACTGACTGACATGCTAATCAGCCCATTTCTCACAGCATTTATCTATGAATCTCTGCCAAATTGGATCCATAAATTGTGATATACAATTGAGTGCTATATTTTTTAAAGACTAATAGCTATAGCTGTTTAGAGACGATTTCAGTCTCTTATACGATGCAAATGAGAGAACGTTCAATAATACTTAACTTGACAATATTTTTATTTTCTAATCTATAAAGCTTCTATGGTACTTTCTTTAAGTTTAGACAATCCGGAATTTTTCTCTCTTTCCTTTCTTCTCACTCTCTTAATAATTTTTTTTCACATTGGACACTCATGTCAACATCGACTGTAATCTTGGTTTCACCAAAATCCGCCGAATCTATACACATGATTTAACTGCATTTGTAATAATCAGCTCTCTGTCTCTGTCTCTCTCTCTCTTTTAGTAAAACCGGGTCTTTTGATGAGAAAGTCCATTTATTGTTGGATTGGATTGTATTAATATAATATAATATAAAACACAAAGACATTGGCTGATGATTATATATGTACAATGCTTTGGTTTGTTTAGTTCTACTGATATTCCCTTTTGAAAATATGTATATACCTTAACACTTGTATTCAACAATGGGGTTATTTTCATCTTACTGTCTTTTATGCTTACAACAGATAACGAACAATCTACTATCCAGACTCTACTATTTCCTGAAATGTTGTTGCTGGTATACAAATGAGAGTCGCCCAATCTTAGACAATTAAATAGGGTCATAATTCAAAGCTTTTGAATACCTAAAAAAAAGAATCTAATATGAGTTTAAGTAAGGGGAGTAATCATGTTTGGTGTAGATGAGAAGTTTGGGGTCAATGAGGAAGTTAGATACACTGTAAATGAATTAAGGCTTCATTTCTTTTTATTATTTTCTCCCGAGAAAGCATCGGTTATATATATAATTTTAAGTACCCGAGTTTTCAGATAAGTTAATGAACTCCTTTATTATTATTTTAGAAAAAAAAGAAAGATATATGCGCGCAAGAGCAAGTGTTTCAGAAAAGGAAAATAATCCGCAAGAACAAACAGAAGTTTGATAATGAGTTTTTACTTGACAGTCATCACTAAGCTTTAGACCCAACACTACTGTATGAGTAGAGAACGTGAAAAGCGCTTTCAAGTCTTAGAGAAAATTTTAGTTTTTGTTTGGAGGGTAGAAAATTGATAGTTGATATAAAGAGACTTTAACTAGGATAATCGTAGGCAGGGTAATTATAAGACTAAATGAATAGTTGGAGCGAGTATGTAATTTTTGATTTGCACTTCCAAAAATCACAAAACAAAAAACTTGATTGACAGTGTTTATTATGAGCTCTACTAGATCTATGCCTGGGGATGCTCTCAATTCCTCCAGAATATGAGAGTAGTTTGCCTGAATACCATTTGTACGTTTATATATGCATTTACGAAATGTGAATATTCATTAAAGATCGTAAGTGATGTAATTAAAAATTGATTAACTTCACAGTATAACATCAGACTTTTGGAATCCTCAAGTTTTCGGTCTAAAAAAATGTGGTAACTTGGAAAGGAAAAGGAAAAAGGTATCGTAACCGTAACACAAAATGTACTAAAAATTTATTTGCTTTTTTGTTTGTAATTTGAATCGGTAAAACGATGTTCCATAAGGTATCTTTATATCTCTATATTTCTCTTTTTCTCCTTTTTTTCTTCTTCTTCTTCTTCTTTTTCTTCTTCTCCTTCTATTTAGCGGAGATATTATTATTTATATAGATACATAAAATGTAATAAAAGTAATAAAAAAAAAAACTAAAAATAATACTAATTTGCGTATTTAAATATAGACTCAGTTTTATTCGCAGCATAATTCTAAATGGTAGAATCTGATTTGATTTGATATGATTTTTGCTGCTAAAAATGCCATACAAAAATATATAAAATAAAAACATAAAAATGTAAACGCAAATACCCACAAAATTACAAAAGCAAATGGTCAATTCTCACAGGATTGTTTCCTTTCAGTTTATAGATATGTCCGTTTAGATTTTTACGTTTTGGAGGTCTAAAACTAATCTATATACTGTATTTTAAAAATAAAGTCTTGTAACGCAAAATCAAAAGCAAAGCAGAACAATACATTATTAATGAATTTTCGGTACACATCTTACTTCCCACCCCTAAAAGATATGTAGAGACCTATATAGCTCTGTACTTCTTTTTTTTTTCCTTCTTCCAAAAGAGTCCCTAATTGGACTGTACCTTACTACTATTTCTTTTCTTCTCCATTTCTAAAAACACGCACCTATAGACGGTAGCTATACAGTGTAGCTCGTAAATTCTATTCGAGCTATAGGGATAGTCAAACTAATAGACAATAGCGTCTACAAATACTACAATGAACCAAAACCAAAGAGGTGTTTACCAACCAAACTGTCAAGGGCGTTATGGAAAAATGGGAAAATGATTTTGCATGTAAAGTATTTTGGAATATATCATTGTACTTTTATGCTTTGATGAAAGCATGACCGAAAAAAAACGGAGGAAGATACCTTGAAAAAAGTCGCAAATAAGTCCCAACCGACCTAATTCACTTACTCCTAAGCATGAGCATGAAAAGCGCATTCAACAGATAGTGAAAACAAAAAAAAAGTCTCATAACTTTGTGCCAAAAACCTCATTGATTCTCTGACATCGTAGTTTGATGGCTTTAAGATCCCAAAATTTCAAATGAACCACCAATTGAGAAATGAAATACTCATTTCAATCAATAAGTCAACCTTCAACCGTAAGGGAAGAAACTCTGGTGATAATCTGCAAACGAGATATAGAGGGGCTCATGAAGAAGGAAGAATAGGGTTTGGATTACACTAAGATCTGGATTTTTACCGATAAGGCTGGATTTAACATCAACACGAGAAAATCAATTGGGTTAGATGAGCTGTTAGGAGCACCTATCCCAGTAGAAATTTTTTTAAAAAAAAGTTCTCCATCCCAGATCATTATCAGTACTATGCATTGCTCTAGTGTTATATATGCTATTATGAAAAAAGCCAGCACTTAAAAAGGAAAAGGTAAAAAAAAAAAACAACTCAAACACCGGTCGGCAAAACCTAAAAGAAATAAAGAAAGAAAGTTTGTAGGAGGTAGAAAGCAAAGATCGGGCGACATTATTATTGAAGACCCAAACATAGAGTACTAATGTCGAGGAGAGTACTACCATCGAGAAGGGAAAATCAATAGAAAAGGGTACAACTACTGCTCATTTTGTAAAATTCATGAACGGGCTTCTTAATAGTATAGGCATGAACACGGACAAAAGTCTTATATATATAGTTCTTGGCTATTACAAAGCTGAATTAGCATAGGCGACTCCAAAACGTTGCAGGTTTGTCCTAATGTCTATTAAAACTATCAAAATCCCCAAGATGGTTTCTTCATCTGGTTTCCAGAGTCATGGTAAGAAGTCATAAACCCTGGTTTTACTGTGCTTATATCATACTACATTTTTATACTTAGATTCTAATATTTTCTTTTTCTTTTTAAGGTTATATCGCAAAGTTTATATGACCTAAAAAACACCTGGGACTTCATTTTACATCATGACTAAAATATATGGAATTATCTTTCCAAAGCATATTCAAGAATTGGATCCATTTGTAAGGAAAAACATTGAGCCAATAGTCTCTTTATACAAAGTATTTTGGATGAACTGCAAATCAAGACAACATGGAAATTAACTAAAAGAGTCAGAATCTCCTGCATTTGATATAGCTACCATTCAAAGTAGCAAAGTATGAAGAATTGGTACATGAATCATTTAAGGAAGTGTACTTTCAAGTATTACTAAGCTGCTATATTTCTTCTTTAATTTACTACCAGTCATTATCTGTTCATTCTTATTGTAACTGACGGACAATATTTCTTTCTTTTTAACTATTTTAGCTAGTTATTATGTGTATGTATGTAGCTATTGTTCCAAGAATGTTAATATTAATTAGATACACCGAGACTGCAGGGAATAAATCCGTGAGTTAAAACCAAAGTATTAGAGAGGTGTCTTCGAGCCTGAATTGCAAGCGTTTGCAAATTTGTATTTTACGCGGCGAATTAAATTCCAATATTTGTTTTGCAAATTTCATGGTGGAGGCCATTTAGTGAGCATTTGAAGCCAAAAATTAGGGAATCCCTAATTTTTGGCTTCAAATGCTCACTAAATTTCTAGTAAAAATTGAGCTTATTTTTCTCACTTAAAAACAAAATATATGATAGCCAGGAGCCTCTTATTTACACTTACTTAATAGAATAGGCCTCTGAAAGTCAAGTTTATTAAGGTCTATTTGCTCTAAATCTCTTAGTATTAATGTTTTCAACGTATAAATCTTCATAACTGTGTCTGAGTTTTTAATATCTTTGATTGAGTTTTACAGATAATTATTTTTTAGCCGTCTTGGGATTATCATAACTTGGCACCTTCTCTATTATCAAAAGTCATATAGTACTCTAGTGATTTTTACAGTCTTATTGATATAAGTGTGGCTAGATTTAATAAATCTGATTTAAAATTATTGCTATTTCTGGGAGTGTCGCAGGCGCTACCAAAAAAATGAAAAATAGACTTTTGACGCATAATTTGATCGCTTTAAAAGATAATATGCATGATCATAATATTAAAAATATAGAATATATATTATAAGGCTTAAGAGGTACGCCTTTATCTGTTATATGAGCTATTCACATGAAGTGTCTTTGCAGATAGCCCAAGATCTTGTCTTTTTTTTTTTAGTGCCGAATAATGTACTTTTTTGAAGGAAAATTGACAGAAAATAAATAGGTGATATCTCACAGAAATTTCAATTTTCCATGACATGATTCTTAGATGTCGCTTTAATTTCCAAGTTCTTGTTTAATGCTCTACTAAAATAGTATTTAATCGCAGAAGTTCTGTGAGAAATATCTCCAATCTTTCATTAAAATTAAAAAGTTAGATTTATTCTCCAACTAAATATTGGGTGCTTTTAAACACATATTATAACATTTGAGATCCTGGTATAGACTGTCAAGGTCATGAAATAATCAATCATAGTTACCATCATTTTTGGCTATATCCTTTATAAACAATGCAGAAAAATATGTCTATAATAATGGTGCTAATAAAACCAGTAAAAACAAAGATTTTTTTATTAAGTATATGGTATATTATAATTTGCCATTGGAAGTAGTGTTAGTGTTGTGAATAGCCTTTTTTATAGAGAGAGAAATGCATTACTACTGTTATCCTCTTTCAAACAACATTTTTTGTACATCTTTGGATTATTAAATATATTTTTCGCTTTTATTCAGATTTTATCATGGGGTATACAGTGTTGCCAATTCTTTAGGAAAATGTCTGACAAAAGACCGGTTCATTACAATGCGACCCACACTCTTCAAGATAAAGAAACATATTTATCATTCTCCATACTTTAATATATCATCTTGGTATATTCTGGTAGAGGTACCTATGTAGGCACACACACACAGGAAAAGAGAGATAGAGATAGACGGAAAGAGCCTGCATGTGTGTATGCGTGTATGCGTGTATATTTGTGTGTTGGTGTGACAAAGAGCTAAACCTGGTCTTGTTCCATCAATGATCCTGATTCTTTAACTTAATGGAAGGATATCCAAGTAGTCCTGATTATATATTGAAAGCACGTTTTGTCAATGAACGTTATCTTTTGGTATTTTCCAAATATTACTCTTTCTCTTTCCCGATCAAGTCCTCTTCCTTTCTTTGTTGTTGTTGCTGTTGTTTCTGTCGTTGTTGTTGGATACCTATTTCACCCTCAATATTTGCCTCTTTCTTTATCTTGTGCCTATGATCTTGATCTTGTTTTGGCTATTATTATTAATATTATTAATATTATTATTGTTCACATAAACATCTATTTTGTTGGCTAATATTCACTTGAGGTGATCCATACATTATTATTATTATCACTGTTATTATTATTATTATTATTATTTTGGTTCAAGTTCGGAAGCAACCGTAATTTCCCTTAGCCTTCGTTATTACTTGTATCCGGAGTTGTTGATCTTCGGATGTCACTGCGTTGGTCAAATGAATATCTCCAGTTGTTGATATCATGTGTTGTCAATTTGTTTCCAGGAGCACGTTCGTCATTGAGCAGATCTTGGATTTTCATAGTCTTTGCGTTTTCTTTAAATAGTCTTTCGGTGAGGGTGATGTCTTCTTTGGTGAGCTTGGCCATTCGGCCCTCGTGAAGTGCCGACAGCTCTTTTGGAGACAAAGGGTGGTTGTGATATTCTTCTTTCTCGTGAAGGCTTCTCAAAAGATAGTACTTTTGATCCTTCTTTCTAAAAGAAAATCTCAGCAAGTACGGACAGCCAACCCGGCGAGTCTCGGTGGATCGTTTAACGTTCTCGCCCCCATCACGCCTTCCTCTGTATGTGCCTCCCTTGGCGCACTTGAGATGTAGAATGGGAATCTGACTTCTGGCAGTGACAAGAACAAAATTGTTTTCAATGGCATATGTTTTCATTACATCAACAACCTCATCTTTGTCCTTCATTCCGTCTTTTGGAAATGCGGACGAGGCACTCACAGCTGGATAAAACTTCATCCCGGTTAGAAGATAGGTTTAATACAAGAAGCTTGATCGCTTTTTCTTTGTTATTTGTCTTCTTTGATTGACTTGGTAGTTAAAATGATAATAAGTTAATAAATTATATTGATAGATGTAATATTAATTTATAGTATATTTATTATTATTATAATTATTATTATAATTATTATTATTTTGTGGTGGAGGGAGGAGACAGGAGAGAGGAAGATGAATACAGGAAAAAGGGAAAAGGGGTATTTCGGTCTTTTAAAATTTCATCTTCATGGATTAATTTTATGATCTTTTTCTTTTTCTACACTTTTTGGATCGATCCAATGAGCTCACTGAATATGGTTACAATATATCTATTGCCTTTTGAAAACATCACACAATCCAAACTAAATAATTGAAGGTGGATTATGAATATTCAAGTAAGCTTATATAGTGGAAGCACTGTAATTTTGCTTATTATTTAATGACCCCAACTATTAGCTTAATGATGTGCCTGATTGCCATCGTTTTCTTTTAAAGCATAGAATTTACAAAGGCATCAAACATGCATACTCGAGGCAAATAGGCGCCCTCAATAGGATCGTATTAAGAAGAAACTTCCATAATATATAAAGGGTAACCCGTTTGTTTAGGTTTATGAAACTCTTTTATATTTTTATGATTTTCTTGATAGCTAGAAGTTTATTCGTGTAAACCTAAATGTTAATGATATGCCATTTGGCCCTTATTTTTTTACCTAATTTTCTATTGTATATCTCAATTGAGTACACAATTGCCATTGTGCGTAATATGTGCGAGGTCAATTCATTGGCTTACTTTAATATTATTATTGTACGGATGGCAAATACATTATCGGCAATGAATAACTCTTTTCGAGTAATTCTTCTTTGTCAAGATGATAGCCTTTAACAGATTTGACTCGAAGAGAAAAGTAGCCATATTTAAGATCTGATTTCCAATCTTTCTTTAGAGAAGAACTGTAACTTATGTTGCTGTAACCCTACAAAGGTAAACGTATAAAAATTGATGGTAAAAAGGGAGTAAATTAGAAAAAAATATGGTTTAGTTTTCTTTTGTCTACAATAGTAAAAGGATAGGAAGAAATTGAAGTTGGAATATAATACAAAGAAGAAGAAGAGAAAGAGAATAAAGTACTATTTGACCGAAAATTTATAGAAAAAAAGCACACACACATACACCCTTAAAACCCCTCCACAAAACATCACTTTTTGCTATTTTCTTTACCATGATTTTATTCTCATCACTGTCAAAGTTCGTAACGTCTTGGAAGAATCTTTGAGCGTATTCAACCTCTCGTTTCCCAAGTTCCCATGCAAAATGTTTTGTCTCGCCCTTGCATATGTGATACCAGCTTGATCGTATAGGCTGTTGCTGGTTGGTCAAGTCTAATTGACTAACATCGATGTTATCCTCTTGTTTAATAACAAAATGCTTTACAAAGCCACGATATGTTCCTATACTATAGAGGATAAGTGTGTCCAACTGGGTGTACGGCATCTCAATAAAAATCTCCCTGTTTTTCGTAGATTCAGATATCTCAAACTCAACATGTTCTAATTTCATGAATAAAAGTTGCTTGCAACGGAAGGATAAATATTTAAAGATTGGCGTGGCCGTACGCAGATTATGTAGATTTAATCTTTGTAGAGGGTGTGGGTTGTGATTTGGCTTCTCAGAGATGCGTACTGAGGAAAAATGTATGTCCAATAATCGCAATGATGGACATTTATCTAGCATAACGTCGATTTCAATACCACCGACGACCATGAAATGTAACTCGACCAGACATGGATATAAAGGTAATATACTCGGAATCTGTCCTTTATATGCGGGATTAACAGATTCGTGACCAAAATCTGCCCACAAAACCCTCAATGATTTTGGACTAAATTCAACGCAACTGTGTAAACTTCTTGTCCAAGCTCGGTCCCAGTGGATAACACGAATTTTAGCTCTTTCAACGTTTACGCCAAAGTGCCGAAGAGTGTCGTAGAATATAGAAAACGGCCAAGAATTATAATTTAACGGATCTAAGCTTATATTCTTTAAGCAAGGAAAGAATTGATCGAGTGTTGATAGTAGTCGTATATCTTTTTCATACGTTTTTTCATAGTAAGCTTCGCGCGTTCCATAAATGGTGCCATTGTTTTTAAATTCCAGATGGTGTAAATTTGGGTATTTGAGCGCAAAGTAAAATACCCAGGAAGTGTCAATTTTATCATTATCAAATATTGCTTTTGTGACAGTACGTGCTGGTAAAACATGTCTTATATTATTCACCTCGTAATTCGATATTTTTATGTGCGCGAAATCAATGTTTAGATATTCCAGTTGTGGTGCCTTTAAGTGGAGTAATTCGATATCTAGCCACGAAACAGTGTTCCTGATATCAGAACTCTCTAACAGGTACTGATGGAGTAATGTGAGGTGAATAAGATGAGGTGATCCCGATAGGCTCGTAAAAACATCTTCCAATACAATGTCGCTTTGACAATGAAAACGTATTTCCAGATGCGACAAAAAATTCCAGATACTCCAATCAATTATCTCTGTAAAACTGCGGCGTCTATTTGGTTCATAGTATTTAAGACGTTTTATTCCACTGTAATTTTGCCGTAGTTTTGGGCGATATTCCATATCGATAATTGATCGATCAGAAAGCCTTAGCTCACATACTCTATGCGCGTTATTTAAATATATGTTTTCCAGGTTGGATGTATCGCAAATGCGATCTGCTATTATCTGGAAGATACCAAAGGAATACCAATGTGCGTTTAAAAATGGTTCTGTCCACTGTTTACAGACTAAGGCTCCGGTAAGTCTGCTATCATTCTCAACATGTGATGCGATAAGGGATACAACTTCGTATGGCAATTCTGATGCCATTGCAACTAAGGGAGATAGAGAAAAATAAAATAAGAAAGAGAGAAAGAGAGAAATAAAGGGAAGGGCGTATTATAAGTATCAATGATCTAAAATATTTTATCCTTTTTAATATTTTTTTTTAAAAAAAAAGTCAAAAAAGAAAGCATTGTATACCATGAAACGTTGTACATCTTTAAAGTCATGGCTTTTGGGTACGACATCAATTGCCTCGGACTTTTTTACCTTGATCAATGCCCAATAAAAACTTGTTTAAAATTCTGTCATCATATTTCCCTATTTTATAAACAGACTGCGCATTCATATAAGTCTTGATAGATAATACACGATTTTCAATAATCAATAATCAATAAATATAAGATATATATTTATTGGTAAAGTACTATTTTGTGGCAGCATTCATCTTGTTTATCTTTTCAAATATTTAGAGTGTACGCTTGTTCAAATAATATACAATCAGTATATTATTTGAACAAATACAAAGTATACTGTAGCCTACTTGTCTTGGTTTATGAAACTCTTTCATATTTTTATAATAATCTTGATGGCTAGAATTTTACTCGTGTAAACTCAGATACTATATGATGTACCATTTGGTCCCTGATTTTACCTAACTCTCTACTGTCTATTTCAATTGGACACACAATTACCATTGTATAAATGTGCGAGAGAGTCAGTAATTCTCTTATTAAACTTAGATTTGCTTCTGATATATCGTATTTAATTATACCTTTCTGTTTTCCTGTTAAAATTTATCTGACAGGAATTCAAACCGAGTATCTGACATTTATGTTTTACGAAGACGGGTAAGGCTATATCATAAACGTCATCTCTAATGGGAGAACTGTTCACTCGGAATAATACATTTCTGAACTCACTTTTCTTTCTTTTCTTTTTTTTAAAAAACAAAAGGTTAAATCTAATGCCAATTCACTCAAATTTTGGAGCGCTGAAGTCAGAATAGAGTCCTTACAATATTGGTTTATCGAGGCCCGTGTATAAACATTTAACAAAATGAGTATACAGACCCTTTAGATCCTTTCGGATATAGATAATCTCATACCTCACTAACTATAGTGATCATTTGTTCTACTTTACCCAGAAAGCATAATACTTCGCTTAGCTTTTAACTCTTGATAAACTGACCAGAATTGCTCAATTAGATTCAACTCGGAAAAAATACAAAATAAAATGATATCGAATTCGATATTCTCAAGAATAAATATACCTTTCTGTATTAGTTGATCTATGAATAAGAGAAGTGCTTATTAATTAATACTTGGCCTTACCATTGATATCCTACTGAAGTGATCTAACATACTGTAGGTTATGTTACTATCCTTTGGACTTGTGTGTGTGTGTAGGTTAAACCTGCCTAAACAATAAATATTACTCCACTCTATTACATGACTAGCATTTTTCTGTTTTGTTCCGTTAGAAGCCATATATATTCATCCAATGAAAAGATATTCGTAGACAGAGAGAATTCAGTATAAAAGAAAAGCAGATAACAATTCTCCTTTTTCTTCCTCATCTTCTTATTTTTGAAAGAGTTTATTGAATTGTAATACTCATTTCTGATACTTATACTTCTTTCATTAATCATATAGGATTCATGGGCGTATAGAAGATCCAATAAAAGAAAGTACAAAAGTACATTTTGCAGAGATATATTCAAATAACATTTATTTAAATATGCATGTTAATTTACCTAAGCATCTCGTTAATTTGTCCCTGATAATAATAACAATAGTAATAATGTCATCTCAAGGGTATTGCCGGTATCGGGTTGATAGCAAATCCCTGAACAATGAATCGAGACTTTTTGACAAGTCTTTTTCTTTTAAGCAGATCTATCTAATCAAATCCTTGTCACTGAGAATAAAATACGGTCTACCTTCAAGCCAAAGACATTCAGGTTACAGCGATAAGTCCATTAAGTGAAGACAGTAAATAAGAAGAGCAACCACAGGGTTATTTCAAGTTAGAAAAGAGAGAAGATCGCCTCAAATTATTTCAAGAAAAAGTGTAAACCATCACATAATTTTTGAAAAGGTACACCAAAACCTACACCCACATAGATATGTGGATATAAATATGTACGTATATATATATATATATATATATATATTAAGTATTCAATTTATTTATTTAATATAAGCAAAGCATATAAGATACATGAATATTCACTTATATACTTGCCGAGTAAAGAATAAAGAAAAAGTACATCTCATAAAGAGTATTGAATTGGAATACGATATATAGAGCCACACTGTATATATAAAAGGGTACAGAACAGATATAATAAGCCTAGGGTAATATCCCGTAGAATTTTCATACACACATATAATGATAATATTACTGATACTAATATTACTAATAAGCAAAAGATCCACCTCTGTCTGTCTGTCTGTCGGTCTGTATTGTACGTCTGTCTACCTCTATTTCTCTATCTCAATTTCCATTCCTGGTGACTGGGGAAGGAACACAATTTCTCTAGTAGATATATGCTTTTTTTTGTCCAGTTTTTCATTTAATTTAATTTCTTTTTTCTTTTTCTTTCTCCTTATCGCCCTGCTTTATAAAACCAAATAAGAGGAAAAAAAACTATAAAGCAAAAGAGAGAGAAAGAGAAAAGAAAGAATGGGGTCATTGAACAAAGAGAACAAAAGTACACCAGGGAATGTCCAGGGTCAAAGTCAAAGTCAAAGTCAAAGTCAGAGTCAAAATCAAAATCAAACTCAAGGCCAAGAACTTGAATCGCAACTACATGCCGATGATTCCATGCCTATCCGACCATCTCTAGACCAGAATATCGACCAACAAATCGCAGCAATTCTCGTCGTTGGTTTCCATCACGCATATGGACCCATTGTTGAATTTTGTTTACCGCCATTACCACAAAGCGATCACAGTCCTGACAATTTGGACGATGCTAATGGCTTGGGCCAGAACCAGACATCACTAGAGAAACTAGAACTCCCAGAAGAATGGAGCTTTTTACCTTTTCTTGCTTTACCAGGTAATAATAATAGTAAGAATAAGAATAATAGTCTTAGTAGCAGAAACGTAGCCAAAAAAGAAAAAGAAAAAGAAGAAAAGAAGAAAGGGGGTTTATTTGTGATATGATGTTGCTGACATATTGAGTGTCTTTTTTTCTTCTTTCTTTTTTGGTTGTTTGGTGGGTCGGTTTTATAGATGGAGCTCATCAAAAGGATGAGGATTTTGCCTATTTTCACCTTCCACCTGTTCCAGGATGGTCTGTGGCGGAGACTACTTTATTTGGCATATCCTGCAATAGACAGATACCAGCAAAGGTACGCTACATACGTATATTTTATGAATATAAAATATCAATATATACGAAAAATGAATAAAAGAAAGAAAAAAGCATGGAAAGAATTATGATTGAATAAAAATGAGGATCTGATTATTATTTTTTGTTAAATTTTTAAGGATCTTCTTGTTACAACCCCTGATATTACAAGATCCATTGTTCAAAAGGCAGTAGTTGTTTTAGCACGACAGGTAAAGTAAAACAAAGCAAAAAGTAAAAGAGAGATGTTGTAAAGAAGCCCGTGAAATTGATACTCACACAAATATATATATATTACTTTAATTTGGTAATGTTGGGGAAAGTAGCCGATTTTTGGACCTCTGCGACAAAAACTTGCAGTAATTACGGCCGCTTGGTTCAATCAAAGAGATTTTACACAGATTGGAATATTATATGTAAGATTATATATATAAAGGATTTGCAATATTGCGCTGGACTCACAGACTAATAAATGCATATGTTTGCCTATTGTGTGTACAAAGAATTTATACAACAGTTTAAACAATACCTTTTATGGCCCAATTGACGATTCAACACTGTACATGGGTGAGAACTCATAAATAGGCGAAATTTGTGTATCCTATCCTAGCCTATATTATACTAGATATCTTACATAGACTGTTGGATGCTTTGTAGGAACATCTCTACGTGAACTTTTGCATAGATTTAAAGGAAAGACTCTTATGCTCCTCAAACTATTGCTACTAGAGAAAAAGGTAATGATCTGCAAATAAACCAAAGAAAAAGAAGAAAAAGAAGAAGAAAAAATTATAATTTGGGTGTACTAATATATCAAGAGGTCACCATAAGATCCTATTCTATGGTTATCCTGTAGAGATTCTATGCACCTTTCAATATTCTTTGATATCTCTTATACCAGGTAAGGTAGTCGGTCTATCAGACATGCCTCATTTATTGATTTATCCATATATGCAATCGACACCTATATCTCTTATTTATCTATCTACTTATTTTTATTAGGGTTATTACGCTGTCTACAGGATGCTGGGGCACCCGATCTCGATACTGCAGAGAGTACATTAGAAATTACAGAAGCACGTGAACTTGCGAATGGCACCAAAGAAAGCTTATTACGCTATATGGGACTCCCTTTACGTATTTTTGAAAAAGTAAGGTACATACGAAGAATGTATTGGATTTGATATTGACTTTTTTTTTGTAATTGGAATTGCAATTGTGTGTATGTGTGTGGGTGTGTGCAATCGTGTGCATGGGATTTAGGGTTCATTCTTTCAACCTTATTTGCCACTACAGCAAATTGAAATGCTTTCATCCGAGAAAACAAGATCTTACCTTGTTGGCACGACAAACCAAATATTTTTTCGCCATAAAAATGATACCAATATTGATGTACTTGTTAACGTAAGTTTATTAAAGATTCCAAGCTTTTACATATTTATATATAATTTATCTATGAAAAGAAAGAAAGGGAAGCTCATGTTACATTTTTAAAAGGTTGAGACCGGAACCATAGAATTTTATAATCAACAACTGGCATCTGTTGTGAACCCTACTATGGCTGATCGTAGATGGACAGAGAAGATTGTCAAGGTGGTCAATAGTACCTGGGATCCGAATGGTAGGACTAAAGTTTTTTTTTGGGTTTACATGTTTGTTAGTTGTCTTGTTATATATGGGTGAAAAAAGAGAGCAAGTATATATATATATATATTGAAGACTTTTGTTATTGTGAATAGATCCAGCAAGACCACTCAAAAATACGTTTTATGGATCGGACGATTATTTGAGAGCACGTTTTGAAGAATATGTGCTCTCGTTGCTTTCCAGTATGAAACATGCACAGGCATCCAGTAATTTTTCTGACAATAGCAGAGGAATGCATCATTCTGACTCTTCATCTGAAGAGGTTATGAGAGATGATGATAGAGGTAGTCTATCGTAGTCTATTGTGATTTATTTAGCTAACAAGATGATCAAATAGAACGGAACTATCTTTCAGACTATGGAATGTCGTGGATAATGGCATGGCGAGAAACGAACAACTTTAGAATTTGGAACAAATACACAGATCATGAAATATATGAGATTGTAGAGCCTGGGTAAGATTTTTATTTTTATTTTTATCTTTATCATATTATATATATATATATATATATCTTATTCTTTAAGCATTGCTTTCTTTATTCTGTAGTCATCCAGGCATGGGAAATATTTCTATTAACGATATCCAAAATACACTGTCAAAGTAAGAAGAAAAACTAGAGAGATTGTATTAATAGTGAGTGGTAGTGGTAATGGTAGTGGTAGTATCTTTAGCTTGTGGTAAAAGAAAGAACAAAAGAGGGAGGAAACCCAATTCAGTCAAGATCAATTGGACAAAAACTTTTACTCTTTTTCCTTCCTTTCCTCACATACCCACATACCCACCTACCCACCTACAACCACTTCTCCCAACTTTGTTTGATTCTAGTCGATTGAAGGACCTTCAGCTGCGACAAAACCTTGCACCGCTAAGGCAGACCTTCTCCAAAGCAATGTCTGGTGGTGCAAAGGCTGTTTCGACAGGAAGATCGAGGTTCTTAAAGGGTATGGATGCCTTGTGGACAGAATTTGAACGCGGACCTCAAGATGAGATAAATAATAACTCACATTACACCAATTCGGAATCAGGTAAGAGATATAAAGATAAGATATATGGGATATATGGATATAATATATATGAGCTCTTGAGGCAATTTGATTAGTTGGGGGGTATATCTATGTGTATATAAATAAAGAAGAAAGAATCTTGTTTTAATGATATGATATTATGATATGATACGATATGATATTATGATATGGTGATATGATATGATATATACACACACAAACGCAGATACTGTGCTATCCCAACCAATAACTCAAATTAAACGTGCTAATGAAAGAAACGACGAGATAATACAAGTAAATCCTCCCTTGCTTGAGTCTACGTCTCAGCAGGCAGGTCGTATATTATCAAGTTTTTCCTCTTTCTTGAGTCGTAAACAAAAAGAGTTTACTCAGGCTATGGATGTAAGCTTTATTTTTTCATTTATATATTTTATAAAAAAATACTTTTTTTGTGTATTTTATTGTTAATTAAAAATAATAATAACAATAATAATAATAAACCAAAATGCTGATTTTACTCTATGCTATTTCTCTCTTTCTCTCTCTCTTTGCATTATTACTATTAGGAATCTGTAGCTGAGCCTGGTAGTTCTGGTAGAACCAACAGAGACGTAATGCCAAGAGGTGTGTCTCGAGCGGAATCACCAATGATATCTGCTATTAGTGATGACGACAATACATCTGCATTTGTAGATGTCGGCGCAATGTACCCTTTTACTCTGCCTCATCCTATCCTGAGAGAACCCACTGGCTCTACTGTAGCCAGCAGCAGACAAATGGCCAGCAGCATAAATAGTGACAGAGGAGCGAGTAGCGGAGAAACAACAACAACAACAACAGCAGGAGGAGGAGGAGGAGGAGGAGGAGTTGGCACTTTTGGAAACTCACCTGACCAGGCTGATGAGGGAAATGAGCGGAGAAGATAAAATGCGCCACATTTTATTTATTTTATTTCACGCACATGCAATAAAACCAAAAATTTTCGAAAAGTTTGCGCTTCTTGTAAACCAATTTTGAATAATGTCCGGAAGACAAGGTAAGCAGAAAATATACATACATAGATACATAGATACATAGACACGTACCAATATGTCTGTTCTTGAGTACAACAAAGTGTATTCTAGATATGTATACTGTTATTTCTACTTCTCCTATATATATATATATATATACTTATTGTAGATGATCTAAACCAAACTTTAAAACCAACAAACAATAATATAAACAAATAAAAATGTAAATAGGTGGAAAGCTTAAGCCTCTCAAGGCCCCCAAGAAGAAGCAGTTTGATGATGAAGACGTAAGGAATCTTATTGTGATGTCACCACTGTTGTAAAAGAACCTCGCATCTCACAATCAATGTAGGATGAAGATCTTGCTTTCAAGAAGAAGCAGATGGAAGAAAACAAGAAGTTGAAGGAAATGCAGGCCAAGGCTGCTGGCAAGGGTCCTCTTCGTAAGTTGATTGATCATTGCATGATCATTTGAGATTGTTGCTCTAAACTGATTTTATTTATTATTTTTATGTATCATTTGCATCTTACAGTCAGCGGTGGTATCAAGAAGAGTGGAAAGAAGTAAAAGACCTCCCGCTTTCTCTTCTTTTTACTTTCTATTGGCTCTCTGTAACCTTGTCTCAAATCCCACATTTTATCTCAATACATAAAAGAAACTGATCGTGTTTCATTATCATCATTACAATTTCCATTGATTGACATTGACATTATCATTATTTACATTTATATGATGTGTGTTATTGTTTGTTTGTTTATTCAATGAGTTGAAATTATTGATCAAGTAGTAAGCTTATTGTCAAGTGTATAAAGAAGAAAAGACAGAACAAAGGAAGGAAGAGTTTCTCTTGTGGGTATTATATGTATATATTTATATATACACAATTTAAAGTATGTCGTGGTTTAAGAGTCTTTGGGTCGTTAATAAAAGAAAAGAAAAGGAAAGATTAGTTGAACATATTTAGATGCGTAAAGAAGCTGGCATAATATATTTAATAGGAACAAAATCAAATATCTTAAAACATGTTATATGTATGTGTATGTGTGTATATATAATTAGACTATTCTTATCTAAATTTCTTGCAATCGCACCCAATAAAGCGTATTGGATTATGATTATGTATAGCTCTTGTAATATACAAAAGGCAACAGAGTGAATAAAATAGAGATAGATAGAAGGAAAATGATAAGAATCTACCAGATATTGATATCTGGTAGACTAGGGCCTTTAAGAAATAACAGTACTAAAGCTAATAACGAAAACATTGAGCAAAGATAATATATATCTTTGCTCAATGTAAAGCAAAATAAACCTTTAATTCATATTGATTTAAGCTTATTTATCTTATTTGTAATTTATTGGGCAGATTGGGATATGTACTTTTTCAATAAAATACAGTTTCCATTTTTGTCCCCAAAAGAGACATACATACATTTACAAAGAAAGAAAGAGAATGTGGGAGTGGTTTACATATACATATACCTACATACTGTATGATAATGCTAGGGTAGTGTGTAAGATCATTTGATCATATCAAGACAACCAACAACGTACAATTGAAAATAGCCAACCCCATTTACTTGATTACATGCTTTTGCTTATGTATAGATGTATAAACGCATACTCTTGAGTAATTGGGGGGCTTGTCTATTGTCGAATAAATAAATTAGAATTATAGGGACCCGTCGATAGTATAATGGTTTATAGATTGTATAAATGTTGATCATTAATAGAATATGCTATATCTGTCATCCAATACTTTATTTATTGGGGAGGAAAAATAATTTGGTGCTTGAGCTTTAATCCCCAAAATAAATATAATAAAAAAAAAAGCCTACAAGACCCAAGGAGGGTAATATTGAAAATAATAATAATAAATGTTGTTGGTTTCTACTGTGAGTCTCATTGCCTCAAGATGGCATAATTAATATGCAACCGCCAAAAATAATATTACTGATTACCTCATCTGGTCGACTCATGATTATTATTTTTATAGACAATACTCAATAACATTTTACAAGGGACTATTAATCTTGGTTGAACCGAGTTGTGTAAAGAAGTTTTATAAAAGAGAAAGATATTTTATGTGTGTGTATGTGAATTACTATTTTCATAAAGTATTTTGTAGGGTTTTCTTGTTTTCTTGTTTTTCTTTGGGCTATTGGCACAACACAGAGAAAGAAGCTTTTTTTTTTTAAAAAGAAAAAACAGTAGTTCACATTCTTCTTCTTCTTTTGATATTCTTGTTTCGTGAATTGTTTGATCTGCAATGCCTTTGAAAAGGTATTAGTGTATTGAAAAAATTATTTTAATTAAAGAAATAAATAAAAAAGAAATACCCGCCTTTACTAAATATCAACTCTTGTGGACAAACGAGAGGTTGTACGGATGAAAGGAATATAAAGCCGATCCGTACAACAAAAACATCAACAAGAAGCGTGAGAAATATTGAGAAAAAAAATTGAATATTGAATATTGAATATTATTACTATTTGTTGTTGTTGTTGTTGTTTATTTTTTTATTTGAAATCTTGTCAATATTTTGGTTGCTTTCTTCTTTTCTACTTGCCAAAGAAAATCAAGTTTTAATAGCAATTTTATTATAAATATATATATTATTAATCAATCACTCACTCTGTTAATCAATCAATTAATCAATTGGTCACTCTCTTTACCTATTTTCTTTATTGTAAATAAAGCTTTGATTTTAGATCGCAAGCTAAAGGTCATCTCTTCAAGACTACTGCGATAATTATTCAACTAAAGAATCCCAGTTATTCATTTGAAAACAATAGCACAAATTCACCATTGAATAGCAAAAAAAAATATGATTGATTTTTGAAGAGTCAAGAGAGAAGGGGTTGTGATACCAAAAAAAAAGGGTAAAGAACTTTTTCTGTGTCCATTCTTGTGTTTGATATTAGCATAGTTTGTTCCGACCAAGCAAGGGGTGTGGTACAGAGTTCTTGTTTATGTTACAAGAACCATATACTTTTTCTTTACTCACTTGTCCTTTCACTCACTCACTGTCTTTTATTTTTATTGGTTATTTTCGTACCATCAAAAGATCGAATATACATATATCTTTATACCTTTATACATTTATACATACTAATGCCAGAACATTCATATATATAAGATAGTGATTTGTAAACCTAATATTAGTGCTATTAATATTGTCTTGTGTAAATAAAAAGAAAGCTATCAAATCTACTATAAATACAAACAACCGTTCATGACTGGCTAGAGACCATCTCGATAAGATAAGCCCCCCCGCATTTTCTCTTTTTCATCTCTTTCCCTCATTTGCTCATTTGCTCTACGCTCACAGCTTATAATCTATATATCTCAACCTTGTACAAAAAAAAAACAACAATCATAAGAATTACTTTCACACACTTCATTATCAATACCATACCATACCACACCACACTACACTACACTACACTACAACCGTACATTACTATACCATACCGTATAATTCAACCAATCAACACAACATAACAGGCAGCACAACAAGCAGCAAATAATAAGAATAATAATAATAATCACTCTACTACATCAACATTCACACCACTGTTCTGTACGCATTTGTGCATAATTATATCTATATATATAGTCTGGTCTTGTCAGAATCCACCGTCTATATTAACTTGACAATGGGTCACTCCTGTACTCCTGTCCCTGTGCCTTTTGGATCTGTTTGTTCCTTCTGTGGTCTGGGAGGACATATTGCTTGGAATTGTCCAAAGCGCCACAAACCACGTTAATCAAAAACAACGGCAACATACATATATACACAGCCACAAACTTATAACTACAGTCATTACACTTCCACATGTCTTTATCTTATCCAATACTCTTTCTTTCTCTTTATCTTTATCTCTATTTTTTTTTCATTTTAAGCCTACCTATCTACTTGCTTATCTACTTGCTTATCTATTTGCCTATCTACTTGTAATAAGCAACAAAATAATAATAATAATAATAACAAAGACCTCTTTATGCTCAATCTTGGTTTATTCAAATATACATGTTTTAGTATTTTTCTTTATAATTTATTTCTTCTTCTTTTTAATCAATTATCCTTTTTTTTTTTTACTTAATTATTTCTTTCTGCCCTTTATTTTTTTTATAACCAAATTTCCCTTTGTATATCCCGTCTTGATGAATTCAATAAATCAATTTAAGAAAAATCATATTTATATAAGGATATTAGTTTTATTATTATTATTATTCATATCATGTAATAATAAGATACATTATAATTAGCTATTATATTGCAATAAAAAAAATGCAATAATTAAAATTAAAATTACAATTATAATTATAGTTATAATAACAATGGCAATAACAATTCAAAACAAACTTTATATTCATATAGTTTATAGTGCAACTCGGTCCAAATTAACCTGCTCTCGAATAACCTTTACTTGAGCCGCCTTGAGCCAAGCTGTGGTAGAGTCTTGGAGACGATGGTTGATTTTGGTGTCAAGATCGGATTGGATTTTGAGCTGGTGCTCTTTAGTCAAGAGCGTGGCTGGATAACTGAAACTCAAGAGCATCATCTGGGTTTCCTGTTTTGGGGTATTCTGAGCAGCAGGACGAAGGGCATGCTCATTTTTATGGTCATCAACATTATTGTGGACAAGGACATGGCCATCTATCAAGATACGGACGACATTTAAGCAACGCCCACCGAGACAATTTGTGCGGACCTCCCATTCGTCCAATTCAGAATCAAGCGTGTCACTATCTTGGTGAGAAGTGTAGATGACAGGGTATTCCAATGCCCAACCTGTCAAGGTGACCATGCATGTGGGAACTGTTGGTAAAAACAAGATGTCTCGAGGTGGTCGGTTATCCAAGAATGGCTTAAGATTGTGGGTAAGCCAATCAGTGAGCTGACTGGGGCAATCTCGCTAATAAGAAACATATTAGATACATATAGAGAACTAGAGAGAATAATAATAATAATAATAATAAAGAAGGAGGGGATGAAGAAGGAGGAAGGAGGAGTAAAGAGGAGTAGGGGGAGTGTAAGAGGAGTGGAGAAATAGAAAAAGATTGGAGGGGTTATTGCGGACTGATTATAGTCTCAATTGATCTTTTCTTACAAGTACAGGTTGTTTGCCTTGTATGTCGATATACGCAGATGTGTCTTTTGCCAGTGTAGTCTCGTAGTGTTGTCTTAACCGCACCACGTTAGCAAAGAAAGTAAATCGATCTCCAAACTGGAGCAAGACAAGGTCTTTGCTGTCCGGATTCTGAGTTTAAAATAGAAATAAAATAAAACCATAATTTAGAAATTTAAGAAATCAAAGTCACGCCGGGCGATCATTTTCAAATTTGTATATTTTATAATACAGTACAATACAACAGTATATTATAAAAAATATTCTTATTCTTTATTGATCGATCCACTCAACTCTTTTCAACATGTCGAGAAGATCCCGAGAGCGATCTAATGGAAGATGAAGATCTACGAGATGACTTGCTCTAAAATTAATATTAAACAAATAAATTAAATACATAAATACATGGCTCAAAATAGAGAAAGAATAGAAAAGAAAAAACTACATTTAAACTAGCTTTTGTTTCAAACAGACAGACAAACAAACAACCAGAAAAACTTACCTACCTATTTACCTATTTACCTATTTACCTATTTACCTATTTACTTACTTACCTAAGTCCATAGGCAACACATGCAATAGCTATAATAATTATTATTATTACATACATATTTATAAATAAAATATAAAATATAAAATAAAACAAGAAAAACAATAAATAAAATAAAATAAAAGGTTGTAGATAGATATAACTATATTGTATTGCATTGTATTAAATACCATTTGTTAAGGAGTCGATTGTGCCAGGAGCAAGCTTGAGATATTTCAAACTTACCCTGAGGGTTGAGTGGATATGGTCTAGCATCAGTGCACGTGGGGTCTGGAAGATTATTGTACAAAAGTTATAAAGATTTTATAAAAATAAAAAGGGGGTGTGAACTGGGTTAGTGAATTGAATAATTGAATTGAATTGAATTGAATTGAATTGAATTGGATAATTGAGTTGAGTGGGCGAATTGGTAGTGGTGGTGGTGGGGGGTGTATTTGTATTTGTATTTGTATTTGTGCTTGTGCCTGTGCCTGTGCTTGTGCTTCTACTTGTGTTTGTGTTTGTGTTTGTGTGCAAGTGTAAAAAAAAAAAAGGTAAAATTTAAACTGAAATGTATAAGGGTAAGTAAGTGGTTAAGTGGGTGAGTGAGTGAGTGAGTGAGTGAGTGATTGGGTGATTGAGTGGAGTGTACGGGAAGATGAAATAATAAAGTAAAAGAGAGAGAAAAGGGGGGAGGGAGGGGAAAAATAACCCCAATGGGGTATTTTACTTGTCACACGATTTTCTAATTTATATATGTCTTTGCTGTCCCCCTTCCCTTCCCCTTCTTCCTCCCCTTTCTCTCTCTCTCTCTCTCTCTCTTTCTTTCACTAATTCTTTTCCTACTTCTTCTCTCTTTGTCTCCCCTTGACCTTCTTTACCTTTAACCCCTCCTACTCCTACTCCTACTCCTTCCTCTATCTAACCCCCCTTTTTTCTCACTTACTTACTCTACTTACTCACTACTCACTTGGTTGCCTTTATTTCATTTTAATTCATTTTTCCTCTCCTTTTTTTCTTTTTTTTTCCCTTTTCTTGTTTCGTTGTCTTGCAATGACCCCACCATTCTCCCACATTCTACACCGTTCACGACTCGTCTTCTCTAAGCTCAACAATCCAAAAAGACCTTCAACCTTCATTCACTCTAGTCATTCGTCTAGCTCCAGCCTATCGCCATCATCACCACCATTAGCACCACTCGCACCATTACTAGCAGCCTCAGCAACCCCAACCGTCCTCTTATCACCTCTACCAGTCGAATCGAACGAAACCATCGAAAATTCACAAAAAGCAATGCCCACCAATGACAATTCGGGACATCATCTTTTCAAACTTGCAAACGGTCACTTATTCGGACGCAAGGGTTACCACAAGTCAGCAGAAACTGCGATTACATATTACCGCAAGGCAGCCTCACTCGGCTGTGCTCCTGCAGAGAGTGTTCTGGGTTTTTGTTACGAATTCGGCTTCGGAGTCACAAAAAACTTTGTTTTAGCAGAAAAACACTATTTAGAGGCAGCAAAATCTCAAGACGGACTCGCTATGGCTCGACTAGCTTTCTTACGCAAATACGGACGCCCAAACGTAAAAATCGACCGTGTAGAGGCCGAAGAATGGTCAGAACGTGTGCGACACTGCCCCAATGCAGTCAAATGGATCGTAGAGGCAGCAACAGTAGATGGTGATGCAGCAGCACAGTATGCACTTGGAGTGTGTTACCACGACGGAGTAGGTATGCCCAAGGACGACCACGCAGCCTTCCGGTGGTACAAAGCCAGTGCAGAACAAGGCAATGCTCGTGGACAGGGTATTCTAGGCTACTGCTATGGCGAAGGCTTTGGAGTCCCCAAAGACGAGGTCGAGGCCATGAAGTGGTACCGCCTAGCAGCTGCCCAGGGAGAAACGGTGGCGATATACAACGTCGGCTATTGTTATGAAGATGGCATCGGAATCGAGAAAAACGTCGAAGAGGCCGTTAGATGGTACAGACTCTCGGCCGAAGAAGGAAACGCATTCGCCCAGAACTCACTTGGGTACTGCTTTGAAGATGGCATTGGCGTCGAAAAAGACTTTGAGCAGGCTGTGTTCTGGTATAAGGCCAGTGCAGAGCAGGGATATCCTTGGGCAGAATGCAACCTCGGTTACTGCTACCAGAATGGGATTGGTGTTCCCAAAGATGACACCCTGGGCGCCCATTGGTACCGGAAAGCTGCCCTCCAAAGTCACGCCAGAGCACAGCATAACCTCGGTTTCTGTTACCAGAATGGCATCGGTGTCCCAAAGAACGAACCCGAGGCAGTCAAATGGTACCGTCGATCGGCCGAGCGAAAGAACATCTTTGCCTACCACTCGCTGGGCTACTGCTTCCAGAACGGAATTGGTGTTGCGATCAACGAGCAAGAGGCGGTCTACTGGTACTACATGAGTGCAGAGGGTAACCATGCACCGGCACAGCTGTCACTTGGTTACTGCTATCGCAATGGAATCGGGGTGCCCAAAAACGAACGAGAGGCCGTCAAATGGTTCCGCCGATCGGCTGAGCAAGGCAATGCACTCGCACAGAACTCACTTGGTTTCTGTTTCGAAGAAGGACTCGGGGTGAAAAAAGACAGTCCACGAGCCGTTTACTGGTACCACAAATCCGCCCGACAGAACAATCCGTGGGCCCAGTGCAATCTTGGGTTTTGTTATGCAAATGGGATTGGTATCAACCGCGACAACACCAAGGCCGTTTATTGGTATAGACAGGCAGCCCTACAGAACCATGCTCGAGCACAAGATAAATTGGGTCTCCATCTCCAGGCAGGTTTAGGTGTTGACCGCAACTTGGATGAAGCGTTTGATATGTTTAAACGGGCAGCCGAACAAGATCATGTAGCAGCCCAATTCCATCTTGCCAATTGCTATGAAAAAGGTCTCGGGTGTACTATCGACCTTCGTGAGGCTACTTTGTGGTTCGAACGTGCAGCGATGGGTAATACAAATATAGAATAATACATTGCATGAATGAATGAATGATGACATAAAACTCACACCTCTTTTTTTGTTTTTTTTTGTTAATTAATTAAGCTGGTTGTCGCAGTTCACACGAAAGACTTCGTCGTCTTTTAGTACGTGTCTGTCTGTTTTCACCTGGATCCACAGTATTATCATCTAATGCAACAGACGATGACCTTATATGCTCAGGATTCATTAGTGGCCACAGTGCGCCGGCCGCCTAAAAAAAACACCAAAAAAAAACAAAATGGAACAAAATATATATTTTTTATATATATTTTATATATATATAAAAAGGTACAATTTTTATTTTATTTTTACATTTACTTTCATTACTCACAACTCCTATCTATTCACACACTCACACACACTTACTCTCATACATATTCTACCTCTACTTCCTCTACTTTCCTCTTTTGCTTCTGTTTCTTCTGTTTCTTCTGCTTCTTTTAGTTTTAGTTTTACTTTTACTTCTTCTACTTCTTCTACTTCTTCTAACTCTGTCCATGTACCTTTCAACCACACTTCCCCTTCTAGCATTATCTTCTTCTTTTTTATCTCTCAAATTATTCAAAATAAAATAAATCAATTGAAAAATACAATACAATACAACACAATGCAATGCAATAAAAATAAATAAATAAATAGGAAATATAAATCACAAGGCAATTGTAATGCAGATGACACTTTTATCACGTGCAAATAGCTATATCACTTCTTTTTCTCTCTTTCTTTCTTTTCTTGTGTGTGTTTGTGTTTTTTTATTACATCTTTAAAACCACAAGAAATATATAATATAATATAATATAATATATATATATATATAGATGGATTTACCTGATAATATACCTGGTACATTTCCCGAATCGATCTCAAAGACCACCATAAGAACCGATTCTTCTTTACTAGACTCTCCGCCTCAAACACCACCACTGTCACTATCACCACCACAACAACAATCACCTCATGTGATGGCGGATCCTGTTTACAGATCCCCACAATTAACCACCTCCGCAGCGGTTCAGCAACGCAGACGCCTCCAACAGCGACCACCCCGAATTATGACGATTGCAGATGAGCGGCCACCTTCCAGACAAGCCTTACTCTGGGGACACTTTAAATATATGACTATTGCCTTTGTTCGATTTGCACTCAAGCACAGTCATCTCGCTCTGCTCATCAATCTTTTCCATCACTCGTGGAATGCACGTTCATTCCTTGTGTCTGCACGACACTCCAGAATAGACAGAGACAGGCTGGGAACCATGGGATCCATGCACCTGGCGTTTGCTGTCCTAAGCGGGCTCACCTTGAGGGACCGTAAAAAGACCACAGAACATTCGGCCCTCTTGGTCCTGACAATTGCTGCTCTGGGACAGGCATGGTCCCATATAGCAACAATAATGAGCTGGACAAAAGGGTTTGGTGGTAGTATTAATAGAAGCAGTAATGGTGGTGGTGGTGGTGGTATGATTAATGGAGGAGGACCCCTTACAATGCAACTTGGTTCATTCTTGGATAGTCTTGTTTTGGGTGTAACTGCTGTAGCATTTTACCAAGCAGAAGGAAACTTTAGTACCTAAATTCACATTACTTTTATTTCTATTATTATTATTATTATTATTATTATTATTATTCTTTTGTTCTTGTTTTGCTAAAATATCATACCTGTAAATCTATCATGGCACAAGTCTTGGAACAAAAAAAAATCACACACACACACACACAGACAGACATATATATATAAATCTTTAATAAAAAAAAATAAACCTGGCGTCAGTTTTTTTCTTCTTCTTGTTTTTTATATTTAAACTTATTTATTCTATTCATTCTTTATTATAGGCTAAGTTGTGTGGGCTAACGATAAAGGAAGTGGTACCATTGTATGATGCTTATTGTCGTTGCTATGGAAATTAATTAATTAATATATATATATATATATATATATATAATTTTATAAACACAATTTTGTGGGGTTGATTTGATTACAAAGTACAAAACTCATGTCAAAAAAAAACAAGTTCTGGTTCTGGGTCTGGTTAGGGTTAGGGTTCCCTTGCACAGAACTATTACGAGTGTGTTGGATACCAAATATATACACACACAAACAGGTATGTATTCATTTACATGTGGATAAGAAAAGTATCTCTTAATCAGAGACAAAGTATAATGCAAAGACAGATAGCTTCTATTGTGTATGTATGTTTATGTATATAGTTCTTTGAAATAAATCATAAGCTCCTATTATAAATGTACACCTTCTTCTGCCCCTCCTATCAGCAAGGATTATATTTGTTCTTTAATATATATATATATGTGTGTGTGTGTGTATAGTATTTCCAGGATACTAGCCTTGGTCTATATAAAGATATTTTGCTTTGTAAAGATACTATATTTCAATGTATATATGTATATTGAACAAAAAATAAATAAAGAGAGAAAGGAAAAAGAAAAGCCATAAAAAAATAAAGAAGTAGATTTTTGTCTTTATACAGGAGAAATTTAAAACTTTATATGTATATATATGTATATATATATTAAGCTTAATTCCATACCCATAATTCAAGATCGTAGGTTTAAAAATAATAACAGGCGTTCTGTCCTACTTGAGATTTCTTTTTTTTTATAGACAATACAAGAAAATTGTACTTTAAATGCTTCTTTGAATTATATGGAATATCAATAGAATATTTATATAAACATGAGTGTGCCCTAAAGAAAATCTATCAGATCGGCTAAAATATTTTAGTAACTATGAAATACATTTGATTTCATAATAGATAAAGATATATAAATGACAGGCTAGGAGATCCGAGGAGATCCAAAAATGAAACCATGCGAGAATTGTATAAATATATATATATATATAAAGGTTTGATCAGATAGAGAATATAGATTGTGGTTATAGATATAGATGTGGACTTAGATATAGATATAGGTTTGTTGAATTGAATGTGTTATCTTGTCTGACCTAAAGCCTATCCTTTTAATGTCCTCTTATTCATCTATAAATATTGAATTGGACTGTATCTAGGTAACTGGATCATATAAAGAGTCAAGCTATGTGTTAATAGTAGCGTAGATACAGGTGTAAGATCAAGTAAAGTCAATTATTTAAAAGAAGTATAAACAGTTGTTTGAAATAGACCTTTTTTTTAAATTTTTTAATTTTAATTTTAATTTTTCTTTAAAAATATATATATAAAAAAATATAATGTAATATAATATAAAAGACTATAATGGTATAGAGGTTTTTCCTTTCCAATGACTCAATCTGATCCGATTTTTTTTATAGTAGCAGCATTAGTAGTAGCCTTATTATTATTGTTGTTGTTTTAAATAAAGTAAAATGGACATTGAACTTAAAGTGGTGCTCTGTGCGTGGGCAAAGAAGATACATAATTACATTCGAGGAAATTTTTTTATGGCCAAATAGAGAAAAATAAAGTCAACAACATTAAACATATATTGACATTATTTTCATGGTTTTGATCCCACAAGATACAGAGAAAAGATGTCATTAAAATATATTTCTTATTAATACAATATAGTATAAAATAGTTAGTCATTAAGAATCACGCCAGAAGATTAGTCCATTACATCAATCAAATATTTTGGCTCATAATCAGTAAGTTTTATTACAAGGACTATATAAATTTGAATTTGATTTTGAATTTTTGATATAGGTGTATTGCAGATAGACATTGAAGTTTGATCCAGACCCTTTTGCTTAATCTATTCATAAGAAGAAAGAAGAAAGCTTCTGGCTTGTGAGATTTTGATTTTTTTTGTAGGGTTCACATTTGTCCACATCTGTCCACATACCGGCTAAAAAGTTAGGCGTGAGTCGGATTCAGCTTCCGCTCATCCCGCCACATCTTCATTCCTTTCTTTATTATAAGGTTCATATTAGAAATATCTTATACTCGACCCTTTTGGGCGATCTTTTTTTTTGTCTCTCTCTGCCTTTAGCTTATGACAAAAACAAAAAAAAGCCGATGATCCGATGAGGGTTCAAGATAGGCAAACCCTTTCCCTTTACTTTCCTTCCCTCCTTCCCTCCTTCCTTTTATATACCAAATCTACATAATTGATAGTATTTTCTATAGATCGTATCATGTACCAAATCAGACATTTCCCAACCAAAGTTTCAAATAAAGAAAAGAAGCAGAAACAGAAGAAAAAGACGAGGATTGTTCCGGAGAGGCAAATCGGATTCCCTTAATCAGCCTCTTTTTTTTTAAAAAAATTATTTATAATAAAGAAAAGGTGTTAAATGACTAGCATTCCGCTATTCTCCATGCGATTTATACAAAAATCATGATCGTCTGGGTCAAAAGAACAATCATTGATCCGATATTTCAACCAAGCATAAAGTAGTAGTAATAGTAAATAGTAATAGGATGAAAAAATAAATAATAAATAAACACTTCTCCGACTAATTATTAGCAGGCTATTCAATTCAATTATGTATTTATACACTCGCTTCCACCTATATCCATTGTCCAAAACACAACTTGGCAGTTCCACCTAATTCCCGGGTAACCGTTTAGTCGCCGTCCGCCTACAGATTTTTTCAATTTTTTTTTTTCAATTTTTTTTTAAAAAAAGTAAATCAGCAGTATATAAACAGACAGGAGAAAATATCAGAACATCTTTATCACATCATACCAGCATTCTTTCATATAACCATTTTCATTCTTATCATTCATCATCATGGCCTTCTTCCACATCCCTTTCTTCCACAAGAACCGCAACGGTATTGTCCCTCACCATGACGAACACTCCAAAGAATCATCGGACCACAAGGACGACCACAAGGAAGAAGATCATTCGAACTCTCACTCTCACTTTCATTGGCACTCGAATCTCTTCCTACTCGCCAGCAACAAGAAGTTCATGAATGACCCTACACGTACCAGTGACCATCCAGACGTAGTTGGTTACTACTATGACCCCATGAGCGTTGGTTCCCACCGTCATCACGGATACGAGTACGACATCACAAACACTGGTGCATAAAAAAATATATTTAGGCCTCAAGCACAAAGCACAAAGCACAAACATTTACACAAGCATTTATAACTACAAACAGACAATGGTTTCTGTTTTAGCCTTACATTTATCTTATCTCATTATCCTTACTACTATTACTCTGTATACTATCTATTAATCCCCCCAAAGGACCCTTCCTATTCATCTCTTTCTTGTACTATATCATACAACATTTTGTTACATACTCTATATATCTTTATACCCTATACTTTATCACGACTATTTTATTTTATTTTATTTTAAAATAATAATAATAATAAAATCAAAACACACAAACACAAACACAAATCATCGTCTTTATTCATCTTTATACATGTATACACAAATTGAACTATTTTATCGTCTTATCAGTTTTTAAAGAAGTATTTTCTTATTTATAATTGATCATTTAATTAATCTAATTCACTTGCACTATTACCCACCCAATTGCTTAATTCACCTTCAAAAAGTTTGTCTAGGTCTTTCATTACAATACGCAATATATCAAATTTAGAAGCAAATGAATTTTTAAATAACATCCCTTGTAAAGAATATATCTACTATGTATTTACTATATGACTGATTGTGTTTATTATTAAATTATAAACAATTTTTTTTTGATTTTTTTTTTAATAATAGAGACCTTGGTGAAATCTTGTAAAATATTTGGAGGAGTTTAAATCATCCGTATAAAGAAATCTGGGTGTGAAAAACGCGAATGTTTGATAAATTTTCTCAAAAGTTTGTCAAACTTGAAAGAAATTTTTCAAACATTGTAAAACATAATAGACCAATCATGTTGTATTATTTCTTTGTTGCTAAACACACGAATAAATTAAGCTTGAAAATATTAATAGTTGTAATTTTAACGTATGCATGTAAGAATATAAGCATCCCTTCAGTATACTTTTCTTTACTTATTTTTTCTCATTATTTTTTTAATAAAGTTAGTATTAATATTTTTGTTCTAACATAATACCAAGAAAAAAATGACTATTATTTAATAAAAGTTAACGAATCTCTCATTAGCTTGATTATATGAAGCAGCATTCGTGAGCTTAGTACTACTCCTTTTCCGACAGGCAATGATTACCAAATGTATACTATGTTTGAGACATGATATTCCGACAAAAAATGTTTGATAGAAATCCATATTTGGTAACTCGGCACCTAAATGTCTCTTATCGTCTCACCAAGGTCCCTAATTTTTTAAAAAAAAGTTTTGCCTGGAAAGCCACAAAAGAATAGAGAAACAAATGCTTGGATTAAATACCAAAAACAATTGGCCAATAACAAAGCAGTATAAGTTAAATTCTGAAACCCCCCTTTTTTCCTTTCTAACTTTTCTTTTTGTCGAATTTTATTATTACTGCTACCACTACTACTACTACTATTTCTTAAATGAGTATATCAATAATAATAATCTTATACTATGTCTATATATCTATAGCCAAGCTCTTATCCAATAATATTACTTGGGTGTCAAATCTTGTTCATTGTCTATATTGATCTGATATCTATACCAAATAAGTGTATCTTTATTAAGATTGCGACAGACTTGAAAGTATAAAAATTTCGAAGCAGTAAAATACATTTGGCTTTAAATAGATGACAGACATAGTAGTCAATTGTTAAAGAAAATTATAAACTATTATATTGTCTCTTTTAATCTTGCTATCTAATTAGTGTAGACACCAGAGTAAAGTATGATGTTTACTAGTCTTTGTACCAAACGATCTTGGAAATAATAATTATATTTGTCCAGAGCTTATGTAGTCCTCAGATTCAATTAAGCCCATCATTCATGCCAATGAGAAGTCATCTTGACCTCGCCTAAAAAAACAACCAATTAATGTGCCTAATTCCATCGATTGTCACCTTGTGTCTTTATACTTTTTATTTGATTGTAAAACTATAATAAAATATGGATTTGCTTTCTAGTGACTGTCAAGTTTCTTCTTGTGCCTGTTCGTATAATTTTTTTTTTTTTACATTTGACCCAAATAAAAGCACAAGCCAGTTTGAAGTAACCTTTAAATCACCGCTTTCGGATTTGTACTCAGACTTTATGATTATATTATATTTTACTGCTACACCGATCGAGACCAGTCCTTTTGTCACTTGCTTCTTTTACATATCTTACTTCTTTACGTCTTTACTTTCTCTTATATATACAGTAATTTGCTCTTCTCATACACTTTTACACATCATTTTCTTCCTTAGAATTTAGAATTACAGTCAATAGAACATGAAAATAAAATATCTACGCCTAATTTACAAACAGCACATCAAATGATAAGAATAAGTAATAATTATCATATGAATATACGCATTTTTATCTTTTTTTTTTTTGCTTTACATAACCAAAATTCTTACGTCAATACTTCTTACATCATCTCTAAATCCTTATTAGTATTATTACTAAAAGACACGTTCGAAGCGATGTCATTTGTTTCTCTCTTCTTGACTTTACACAGTCTTTTTTTATTGCTTATAATGCTTTCCGCTGTTGATTATCAAGCCTTACAACTCATTCGTCATATTCTCTACTTTGCTGCCCTTATGGCCTGTATTCGACTAATAGTCGAAAGTGTCCGCTTACTCGCAAGGGCATACCGAGCACTTTACGCAGTTTTTTCGGGTCCCTCTGCCAATGACACAAATGTGCCTCCTCTTCTTCCTCCAGCGCCAAAAGACAACAGCAAATATAATGCTCAGGTAAAAATAAATAAATAATAAAATAGTAGGTTGAGATATAAAAGAACTCTTTGAAACTGTTTATAGGTCTTTCTTTACTCATAAATAAAAATGAAATAAAAGTGCTCCTTCTTATACGAAAATACAATCTGGTTTGTATGTTTATTATATCGCAATTTCTCAAGGACTTCCTTTTATTATGCTTAGATATTAAGAGAGCTGTCACTACTTTATATCGTGCTTGTGTTACGGTTACTGTATTTTTCTACTAATTAATTTGCCAACTCTGAATGAATGAACAAAAATTAATTATTGAAAATACTGTAGACGAGAGTGGCAATCTAAGAGCAGCAAAAAAGAAATGCGAGAAACTATAATCATTATAATCCTAAGAGGGAATGAAAAGAGGAATAAGGAAGTTGACATACTGCAAGATACAAAAAAAAATTCAAGTTGTACTTTGGATCAAATTGAGAGAGAGGCACATAAGCAACACGATTTAAAGCACCCTATGGGTTTTCTTGATCCCATTCATAATTATCAATTGCATTATTTCTTGCTTGTATACTGTTTTCGAAGAAGATTTCTTAAAGGAGTCAAGTCAATAAGGACCACACTAAAATAATCTTATAGTGCATCTACTTATTTTGGAGCACAGCTTACCAAGGCATACATCCCATTCAAAGAACTCTTTCACCAATGGAATCAGCAGCTCGCTTTCGACAATTTCATAAGCCATTTCGGCCGCCATAACAGTAGCTCGTTCAGTTTGTACATTTTCCTAATCCTCAATTACTAGTAGCCCTTCCTCATCAGGCCCGTTCGTATCAGTATTAGATACTAAAGTAGTGGCATTGACAACGTGACGCGATGCAGTAGTAGACGCTTGCTTGTCGGTCTAGGTGATGGCAGTAATGAGCATGCTTACACTAGACGTACTAGCTGTCGAGCTATTATTTTTTTATTCCCAGACTTGGTGCTTTATAAAAAGTCTGTAAAAGGAGGGAGAAAAAAAAAGGCACTATTAGAACTGTAGTAGCAAAGAATATTATTACAAGAAATATATGTACCTTGTCAAGTTCCCTAGAATACTTCTGTCCACCAAGATGTGATAGTTTAATATCATTGAATTCGCCTTTTGGCTCTGCTACTTATTTTTCTTGCTCAATTTGCTTTTAGAGTTTTTCGGTGTTAATGACAGAGCGGCGGTCGCGGGCGGCTTTAAGTAAGAGCGTATTATCTTGATTAGATTTATAAAAGTGCCAGTACTTTACTACACGGAAAAGAAGTAAAAACCAAGTCACAGAATACACGTGAGTAGATAAAGCAAAACGTCCAAAAATGAGAAAGGGAGAGAAAAAGAAAGGCCTGTTCGTGTCAGTTTAGCGTGAAAAGAGAGTGCATCTTGTTTTTTGTTTTTATAAATATATATATATTTCATTTATTATTATTTTTATTTCAATAATTTACCTTAATGCCTCGAGACAGTCATTTAAAAAAGATCTTGGGAAGCTCTACGTACAATACTGTTGCAAGCAGTAATGTGTTGCTTATTGGTGCAGGTGGAATTGGTTGTGAAGTACTCAAGAATCTGGTTTTGATGGGGTTCAAGAATATATCGGTGGTAAGAGAACCAAAGATGTACACGTCTTTGACTCTCTCATCACATTGAGAGCAATACAAATAATAATATAATATAATAAAATACAATACAATACAATATAATAAGGCTTTAGTTACAATTATATATGTGTATATATGAAAATATAAAATATATAAAAAGGGCAACAAATAAGAAGAAGAATGAGAACATGAACACAATTCTCTTTATTATTTTAGGTAGATTTGGATACGATTGAAATATCAAATCTTAACCGTCAATTCCTTTTTCAAAAAGAACATGTTGGACAACCAAAAGCTCATGTAAGTCTTTAAGAGACATACATTATTACCAAACAAAACAAAACAAAAAATACACACAAATTGAGCCACCAGGTTTATTATCATATTCCTAAACACGTCAACGTCAATATAAACTATGCGAATCAAATCATAATAATAATAATAATAATAATGAAAAGGTGGCAAGAGAAGCAGTGCTTAAATTTCAGCCCAAAGCCAATATCACATCCCACCACGCCAATATCAAAGACTCTCAATTTGGAATTGAATGGTTCAAACAATTCTCTTTTGTATTGAACGCTCTTGACAACCTTGGTAAAATTATAAGAATATATAATATATAATGAAAATTTTATAATTGGATTTCTAGAAAAAGATACATAAAAAAAAGTGAATAGAGATGTATATTATTCTACGATAATATTAAATTATTGATTGACGTGTCTAATCCTATATTTTAGATGCAAGATACTATGTCAATAAAATGTGCTTGGCTGCAGAAATACCATTAGTAGAATCAGGAACATCTGGGTACAAAGGACAGTCCTATATCATCAAAAAGGTAACATTAATTAGAAAGTGATATTTTAACAGCAACAACGAAATAAAGATCCAACATGCCTTCTGTCATTCTTATCTAGGGTGTTACAGAGTGCTTTAGCTGCAGTCCCAAACCAACTCCAACTACATATCCTGTATGTACTATTCGTAGTACTCCAAATGCACCTATACACTGCATTGTCTGGGCAAAGAATTTTCTCTTCTGGTAACCTTGATTCTGTGCGTGTTTATATTGTATGCTAATACCCCTAAAAAATTAAATGTATTATCCTAGTCAGTTGTTTGGTGATGCTGAATTAAGTGATGCAATCAAAGAGGACGCTTCTGATGACAATGGTAAATATTATGTGTTATGTATACAAAGAGAAGGTAGTTGTTGTGCGTGAGTAATCATAAATACTATTGTTATTCTTTAACAGAAGAGTTATCTGAATTGAAGAGAGAGGCTAATGATTTAAAAGAAATCAAAAATGCCATGGGAACAGAGGAATACACTAGATTAGTATTCACAAAGGTAATGTAAATATACCGTTCAATAGAATAAAAAAAAAAGAGGAACTTGGTGACTTTGAATAAATATTACCAAACTGTGTGTGTGATTGTGCTTGTGCTTGTACTTGAGCTTGTGTTTCTACACCAAGGTAAAAAAAATACATCTAACTTTTACTACCACCTTTTTTTTATAGGTATTCACAACTGATATTCAACGATTATTGGATGCAAATATCTCTCGAGGAGGAAGAAAGCCTCCTTGTCCGTTAGATTATGAAACGCTTGATAAACAAGCCAAAGATCCAAAACAAACAGTTGAAAATGAAGATGGCCAGGAAACACTGGCAGACCGAAAAGTCTGGTCTCTTCCTGAATGTTTCCATGTATTTAAAGAGAGGTAAGAGAGAGATAGACGCACAAGCGAACATACTTGAGGACTTGATAATGCTGTTTTTTGGAGCCACCCATTTATACATGAATCTAATCTCTGACACAATGTTTTCTTGTCAATATATTCTAGTGCAAATAATCTTGCCTTGCAGTTGATCGCTCAACAAGCAAACGATCCCAATGCTATGCTTTCTTTTGATAAAGACGATGATGTCGCTATGGACTTTGTCACTTCAGCCTCAAATTTACGAGCTTATGTATTTGATATCGAACAAAAGTGTTTATTTGACGTCAAATGTAAGTAAATATGACGTGGAATATAAATAATCGAAATAATTTACAGTATATAATTCTAACAAAACATGTTTTCATCCTCTTTATAACTTTTATTATTGATTAGCCATGGCAGGAAATATCATTCCAGCAATTGCTACCACAAATGCGATTATCGGTGGTGAAGTAGTCATGAATGCTTACCGTATCCTCAACAATAAAATTGAAAAATCAAAGCGAGTAAGTAAAAGAAAAGGAAGATAAAAAAGAAGAATTTTACAAATAATAATAGAGCATGGTTATTGTTGAGAATGCTGACATTTTCTTTCTCTTCTTCTTCTTTTTTTTGCTGTTTAATTTGTGTAAAAGAACTATGTGGATACACAAGTAGCCAATGGTAGCGCTTTTATGAATGAAGAAATAAGCAAACCAAACCCTGAATGCGATGTTTGCAAATCCAAAAATGTGCCAATCCAAGTCAGCAAAGAAAGCGCAACTTTGGGAGATATAATTGATTCGATTATATTGAAGCCAGTAGAAGACGGGGGCGTAGGTTTTGATGAAGAATTCCTGATTATGGACGGAAACAAGTAAAGATCAAATTTGACTATATATACCAGTAGAATAGTATCATTTGTCTTTTATTTTTGACAATTGCTCTTTATCAATAGGCTTATTTACGATCCCGACTATGATGATAACAAGAATTTGCTATTGAAAGAGCTTGGTATTCAAGATAGCAGCATATTACGAGTTTCTCCTGATGAAGGACAACCTCTTGATCTTATAGTTCAATTTATGTGAGTCTGATAATGTGTGTGTGTGTATACTTAAAGATATATATGCATATACAGGAATCTAAAGAAAAATATTACTTCAAAGATTAATCCAGGCTCATATTTCTATATAAATTGAAAAAAAATTGTAGTGACCCACTATCAGATGACAAAGATATTGTGGCTCGAATTACACCAAAAGATATTCCAACCAAAGAGAAACTGGTTTCTAGACACAAACGTTCTCTGGAAGATGTCGAAATGGAGGAGAAAGAACGGCCCATGAAGAAGCGAGCGACCTCAGAAGATATGGATGTTAGCGATAATCTTGCACGTGAGTTCTGGGCTTCACTTGCAGCTGATAAAGCTCAGGCCGCCTCTAGTATCTCAGAAAGTCAGCAAACCAACACATCTATCTCTGGCGGACCTTCTGGATCTTATGAAATGGTGTGTTTGATTTCAGATGACGAAGATGAGGATGACAGTAAAAATGAAACTAAGGAAGAATTGAACATCTCATCAAGTCAAATCACCTTGGATGAAAGCGATTGGAGAGAGCAGTCCTTTGAAAACTCGGGAGAAAATAGCTCAGATCAAAACACAGTTGTAGTGATATCTTCAGATGAAGAGGATTAAAACTGAAAAGATATATGCTTATGGTTGTGAAAATATATGTATGCAAGATCTCTCAAGTAGACACATACCCTATTAGTTAAAAGCTTTGGTATCGCTTCTCAGTTTTCTGTCTCTTTCTATTCAGTTCCAATAAATCAATGTTGTTTTTTTTAACACAATATCTAAGTTTGATTTTTATACTCTTGTTCTCGGATACGGTTCTTTTGCCTTTTTTTTCGGTTTAAGAAAATGTCACGGCCAATTATAAAGATACTTAACAAAGGGATCGTTTTTGAGCATTCCAAACGTCTTAGGACTTCAAGCGATGATGATACTGAGGAGGAGTCCTTGTCGCCATCTATATCAGAACGCTTTAAAAGACCCTGTACTGAAATATACCCACAGGCCCCAAACTTTTCTTGTGAGGCATATTACAATAATACAATCATACCATTTCAACTTTCAATGCCTTTGAAATTCTCACGAGGTGTTGTTTTGTTTTTTTACGAACGAGACTTGTAAGTAGCAAGATTCTAGAAAGAAAAGCAAGCGGGCACGTAGTCAAATCTCATCTCTTTGTTGTTTTTCTTCTTCTTGTTTTCTTCTTGTTTGGCTTTAGCATGGAACAAGCATCAGTGGATATCAATCAGATCGAGTAAATTATTTGCTGTATTATTCTTGCTTTTGCAAACAAACGAACAAAAAAGAATCATACCACTTTGGTTCTGCTATCTAACAAAAGATATATGTATATGTATATGTATATGTATATATACATGTAAATGTACTTATAGGAATAACCTTGCGTATTTTTCAAGTGTCCAAGTTTTGCCTATTGCTGTTTCTGTAGACACTATCAATAATCATAAGGCATTTCTCGATAGGCCTGATGTTTATGGAATCATAGATCCAATATCATTTCCATTATGCAAGTACATATTCAATGCATAATAGTGCTTTATTCTGATTTTTCTCTGATTTCTATTCGTACTTAGTGGCCGATACTACTCGTTTAATATCTCGCTGTATGGGTGTAATGAATGACAAGACTGGCTCTGCGGAAAGGTGCGCAGCTAGTGAATATTCATTATCACATGCAAAGTAAAATTATTGATTTAGAAATGGGGGTTCTTTATCTATATCTTCTTTTGTGAGAATAGATCAGCATTTATCATTGATAAAGAAGGCTTTGTAATGTACAAATTTAAACCACGTTACGTTGATAAACCAGTGCCTTATCCAATGAACCTAATTTTTTCAAAGGCAAGTCTGTACATTAATATTATCACTATTATTGTGTGTATGAATATATGTACATGTCTATACAATATTTAACCAGCCTCAAATCTATCTGTAATTTATATCCTTTAGCTTGGCTTGTTGAAGTAAGGTACAATGCACCAACCACTTGATTATTGGTCTTTTATTAAATACTTTAATATATATAATATTAGCCCATTGACATTACCACATCCTGTTAATTAAAAGATAATTGGTCCATCAATATTTATACTATTAGAATGTGAACAACATCAAACCTCTTTGGAGAAGTAAAAAAATAAAGTCTCAATAAAAAATATAATAAAATATTGTTTCAAGAACTGGAAACCAAGCAAAATATCTTTACAAGTACTCCTTTTATATTATGTGTACCAGAAATCATTATTACTAATTTTCAACAAAAAGATTGATATACCAAATCTTGCATTTCATTCATTAACAAGTGATATTACCATTTAATACATAATGTACTTGAATATCTGTCTACTTCTGATTTACCTACTGACCAAAATGCAGAATAGCTTCATACAGCTGCAAAATTTATAAAGTAAAGCAATGATAATAGTAACTTATTTGAAACCCCCAATTTGAAAAATTGTGATATTCTTTTATGGCAAATAGCAAATTTTATTAAGAAACGAAAAATATAAATGATCTGATTTGAAAATCGATCGATTGACAAATACATATAATTAACAGATATCAATAAGAATTCTAAAGCTAAAAGTTCAATATAAAGAAAGTCTTAGACGATTCACATAATAATGGAATAAAGTAAGGATATAAACTAATCAAGGTCGAAGTTCTCCAAGTCAGCCTGGGACAAGTAACCCATTTCGAAGCTAGGATACTCAAGTTCAACAGGGCTAAGATCAACAGCAGGAGCACTAGCCTCATAGAGGTAGTCATCAGAATCTGCCATCATACTAGCAGTCTCTTCCTCAGCGAGTCCTCCAAAGAGATGTCCTTTGCCCAACTTGGGGAAAAGGGACTTTTTGTGATCACTAACGACATCTACACCCTTGGAGAGGCCACCAGTAATATCACCAACGACGGGGATTTTTCCGACGAGAGAATCAGCACCCTTTACGAGGCCTCCAGCGACACCACCAATGCTTGGGATGCCAAATGGTAATCCACTGCCAGGGGAGGGAGTCTTGTCATCGATTGCTTCAGCGCCATTTTTAACAGCACCGGTAAGGTCGCCAACGACGGGAATTTTGCCAACGACAGCATCGACACCTTTAGCAAGTCCGCTAGCAGCACCTGAGGCAGCCTTACCAACTCCAGAGATTCCATCACCAATAAGGTCAGCACCCTTCTTGAGGCCACCAGTAACGGTACTAGCTGCATCACCAGCAACATCACCAAGGCCTGGAAGTCCTCCTCCGATCTTAAGGGGGCCACCACTGACAAGATCTGCGCCCTTCTTGAGACTGCCAGTAATATCACCAACGATAGGAACATCACCAACGAGAGCATCTGCACCCTTAATGATATCACCTGCAATGTTACCAACTCCAGAGATTCCATCATCGACAACGTCAATACCCTTCTTGATACTTCCAGTAACACCACTGACAACATCACCAGCAGCATCAGCGAAGCTTGGGATACCCTTTCCGATACCAGGGACATCACCAGAAAGTCCAGGGATACCAATGTGACCGTCACCAAGACCAGATAATCCTTCAGCAACCTTGTCAGCACCCTTCTTGATACCACCAGTAATGTCGCCAACAATAGGAACGTCTCCAATAAGAGCATCAGTGCCGTCTATGAAACCACTAGCAACGTGTTTAGCAGCATCTCCAAGTCCAGAGATTCCATCGCCAATAACGTCTGCGCCCTTTTTGAGACCATCAGTAACATCTCCAACAATTGGAATTCCGCCAACAAGGGCATCAGCAACCTTTGCACCAGCACCAGCAACATCACCAACGAGACCTCCAACACCATGGGCAGAGTTCTTAGTACCCTCAATAGCACCACCAGCAGCACTACCAGCAGATTCTCCGGCGTCAGCAGGGATATCCATGATACCCTTACCATGATGAGGGAAACCGAAAATTCCGTGATGTCCGAGTTTTGGGGAATCAGGGCCGATAATAGGAAGATGATCAACAACCGATTTGGCACCATCCATAACGTCGCCAGCAACATGGCCAATAGGACCGCCAAGATGGGGAAGGCCAAGGTGAGGGAGACCAAGATGAGGAAGAGCCTTATGACCAACCTTTGAGCCAGCATCACCACCGATACCAGGGAGTTTACCAACAAGTGCCTTGGCACCCTTATTGAGATCTTTAGCAATATCGCCAACAATTGGGATCTTTTCAATAGCATCCTCAAGGCCATGGGCTACACCACCAACAATATGTGAAATGGGTCCACCATGGGGAAGAAGACCGTGATGTCCAATCTTAGATGAGTCGTCGCCACCGAGGTGGGGAAGTGCTCCCAAAAGACCATGATGCTTGTGTTTAGGATCAACAATATCACCGACAATGGGAATCTTGGAAACGACAGAGTCAACGCCCTTCTTGAGGTCACCAACGACTGGAATATTATCAATGACATGATCAACACCATCCTTAAGTCCACCGGCAACATGGGTAATTGGTCCACCAAGATGAGGAAGACCAAGATGAGGAAGACCAAGATGGGGTAGAGCCTTATGACCAACCTTTGAGCCAGCATCACCACCGATACCAGGGAGTTTACCGACGACCGACTTGACGCCCTTGTTGAGATCCTTAGCGACATCTCCAACAATTGGGATATGCTCGACGACGTGCTCAACACCATGGGCGACACCACCAACAACATGGGCAATGGGTCCACCGTGGGGAAGGAGGCCATGATGACCAATCTTTGAGCCAGCGTCACCACCGATACCAGGGAGCTTACCAACTACCGACTTGACACCCTTGTTGAGATCCTTAGCGACATCGCCAACAATTGGAATCTTCTCAATAGCATCTTCAAGACCATGAGCTACACCACCAACAGCGTGGGTAATGGGACCGCCATGAGGAAGAAGACCATGGTGGCCAATCTTAGAAGAATCGTCACCACCGATACCAGGGAGCTTACCAACAACCGATTTGATGCCCTTGTTGAGATCCTTAGCGACATCACCAACAATTGGAATCTTCTCAATAGCATCTTCAAGACCATGAGCTACACCACCAACAGCGTGGGTAATGGGACCGCCATGAGGAAGAAGACCATGGTGGCCAATCTTAGAAGAATCGTCACCACCAATACCAGGGAGCTTACCAACAACCGACTTGATGCCCTTGTTGAGATCCTTAGCGACATCACCAACAATCGGAATCTTCTCAATAGCATCTTCAAGACCATGAGCTACACCACCAACAGCATGGGTAATGGGACCGCCATGAGGAAGAAGACCATGGTGGCCAATCTTAGAAGAATCGTCACCGCCGATACCGGGAATCTTACCAAGAACATCCTTAGCGCCCTTGTTGAGGTCTTTAGCAATGCCACCAACAATTGGGATATGCTCGATTACATGCTCAACACCGTGAACTACACCATTAACAGCATGGGTAATGGGTCCACCATGGGGAAGGAGACCGTGGTGACCAATCTTAGAAGAATCGTGACCACCGATACCGGGAAGCTTACCAAGAACATCCTTAGCGCCCTTGTTGAGGTCTTTAGCAATGCCACCGACAATTGGGATATGCTCAACAACATGCTCAACACCGTGAACTACACCATTAACAGCATGGGTAATGGGTCCACCATGGGGAAGGAGACCGTGGTGACCAATCTTAGAAGAATCGTGACCACCGATACCGGGAAGCTTACCAAGAACGTCCTTAGCACCCTTGTTGATATCTTTAGCAACGTCACCGACAATTGGGATATGCTCAACAACATGCTCAACACCGTGAACTACACCACCAACAGCGTGGGTAATGGGTCCACCGTGGGGAAGGAGACCGTGGTGACCAATCTTAGAAGAATCGTGACCGCCGATACCAGGGAGCTTACCAAGAACATCCTTAGCACCCTTGTTGATGTCTTTAGCAATGTCACCGACAATTGGAATATGCTCAACAACATGCTCGACACCGTGAACTACACCATTAACAGCATGGGTAATGGGTCCACCATGGGGAAGGAGACCGTGGTGACCAATCTTAGAAGAATCGTGACCACCGATACCGGGAAGCTTACCAAGAACGCCCTTAGCACCCTTGTTGATGTCTTTAGCAACGTCACCGACAATTGGGATATGCTCAACAACATGCTCAACACCGTGAACTACACCATTAACAGCATGGGTAATGGGTCCACCATGGGGAAGGAGACCGTGGTGACCAATCTTAGAAGAATCGTGACCACCAATACCGGGAAGCTTACCAAGAACGTCCTTAGCACCCTTGTTGATGTCTTTAGCAACGTCACCGACAATTGGGATATGCTCAACAACATGCTCAACACCGTGAACTACACCATTAACAGCGTGGGTAATGGGTCCACCGTGGGGAAGGAGACCGTGGTGACCAATCTTAGAAGAATCGTGACCGCCGATACCAGGGAGCTTACCAAGAACATCCTTAGCACCCTTGTTGATGTCTTTAGCAATGTCACCGACAATAGGGATATGCTCGACGACGTGCTCAACACCATGGAATACACCGTCAACAGCGTGTTCGACACCATGAGCGACACCACCAACAGCATGGGCAATTGGTCCACCGAGAGGAAGAAGGCCGTGGTGGCCAATCTTAGAGGAGTCGTGGCCGCCGGTACCGGGAAGTTTATTAAGAATGGCTTTAGGACCCTTCTTGAGGCCTTCAGCAATATCACCAACAACTGGGATTTTCTCAACACCATCCTTGACAACATGCCCAAGTGCATCAGCGACATGGCCCAGAAGACCAAAGTGATGGATACCGTGATGGCTGACCTTTCCTGAGCCATTTCCATCAATACCAGGAGGCGTAATAAGGGACTTGACACCCTTGTTCAGGTCTTTAGCAATAGGGCCGACAATTGGAATTTTCTCGACAACATGGTTGATATCTTTGTTCAGCTCACCAACAAGGTTGCCAATAGGACCCCCATGAGGGAACATCTTGTTATGAGTGACCTTAGAGGAATCGCCACCGATACCAGGGAGCTTGCCTATAATGGTTCTAGCACCCTTCTGAAGGTCACCAACAAGTGGAATCTTTTCAACGACATCCTCGACCTTGTGAGCTGCACCACTAACGGCTTGACCAATAGGACCCCCATGGGCAAGGAGACCGCTGTGACCAACCTTGGAAGGTTTGCCACCAATTCCAGGGAGCTTTCCTGCAACTTGAGCAATAGGACCGCCAAGGAGACCATGATGACCAACCTTAGAGGAATCACCGTTTAGGCCAGGAAGCTTACCAACAGTGGCTTTAAGACCCTTTTTGATATCGCCTGCAATATCACCAACAATTGGGATCTTTCCAACAACATGCTCGACTGTATCCTTTACATCACCGACAGCGTGGACAATTGGACCATTGAAAGGAGGGAAGCCATGGTGACCGATCTTTGAGGAATCACCACCAATTCCAGAAATCCTACCAACAATGGATTCGGGACCTTTCATGATATCGCTTGCAATATCACCAACAATTGGGATCTTTCCGACGACCAGCTCGGAACCATCCTTAAGCCCATTAACAATGGACTTGGCATCGTTTTTAAGTCCACCAGCGATTGGACCAACAATGGGAATTTTTTCAAATGCATGCTCAACGCCATGGACAACGTGGGCAATAGGTCCACCATGGTGGAAGAGACCGTGATGACCTGACTTTGAATCATCATCATTACCGATACCAGGGAGCTTATCAACGACAGCCTTGACACCCTTGTTGACATCTTTAGCAATGTCACCGACAATTGGAATATGCTCAACAACATGCTCAACACCGTGAACTACACCATTAACAGCATGGGTAATGGGTCCACCATGGGGAAGGAGACCGTGGTGACCAATCTTAGAAGAGCCGTGACCGCCGATACCAGGGAGCTTACCAAGAACATCCTTAGCACCCTTGTTGATGTCTTTAGCAACGTCACCGACAATTGGGATATGCTCAACAACATGCTCAACACCGTGAACTACACCATTAACAGCGTGGGTAATGGGTCCACCGTGGGGAAGGAGACCGTGGTGACCAATCTTAGAAGAATCGTGACCGCCGATACCAGGGAGCTTACCAAGAACGTCCTTAGCACCCTTGTTGATGTCTTTAGCAACGTCACCGACAATTGGGATATGCTCAACAACATGCTCAACACCGTGAACTACACCACCAACAGCGTGGGTAATGGGTCCACCGTGGGGAAGGAGACCGTGGTGACCAATCTTAGAAGAATCGTGACCGCCGATACCAGGGAGCTTACCAAGAACATCCTTAGCACCCTTGTTGATGTCTTTAGCAATGTCACCGACAATTGGGATATGCTCAACAACATGCTCAACACCGTGAACTACACCACCAACAGCGTGGGTAATGGGTCCACCGTGGGGAAGGAGACCGTGGTGACCAATCTTAGAAGAATCGTGACCGCCGATACCAGGGAGCTTACCAAGAACATCCTTAGCACCCTTGTTGATGTCTTTAGCAATGTCACCGACAATTGGGATATGCTCAACAACATGCTCAACACCGTGAACTACACCACCAACAGCGTGGGTAATGGGTCCACCGTGGGGAAGGAGACCGTGGTGACCAATCTTAGACGAATAAGTGACCGCCGATACCAGGGAGCTTACCAAG
>NW_017265152.1:0-4277 GCF_001638985.1 Phycomyces blakesleeanus NRRL 1555(-)
TAATATCAGAGATAGATAAGATGTTATATGCTAATATTAGTAATAAATCAAATGTTATTGGCTAATATTGATTATATATTATATTTTATTAACTTATATAAGTAGTAAATTGGATGTGATAAATATATATATATAATATAAATTGACTGTTATTGATTTATATATATATCAGATCAGATATCATTTATTTATATATATACTAGATCAGCAGTGTTCAGCTTATATATGTATAAGATTGACTGTTATCTACTTATATATATATCAGATTGGATATCATATGTTTATATATAGTGCAGATCATTTGTTATTAGCTTATATATATACCCAATTGGTAGTCAACAACTTATATATATACCCAATTGGCAGTCAACAGCTTATATATATACTAGATTAGCTAATATCAGCTTATATATGTATGAGATAGACTGTTAATAGTTTATATATATATAGCTGATTGGCGGTCAACAATTTATATATATACCAGATCAGCTATCATCAGCTTATATATATATCAGATTGAGTATCATATGTTTATATATAGTGTGGATCACCTGTTATCAGCTTATATATATACTCAATTGGTGGTCAACAGCTTATATATATACCTGATTGGTAGTTAACAACTTATATATATATACCAGATTGACTGTTATCCACTTATACATATATAAAATTGATTGTTATCTACTTGTATATATATGAGATTAACTGTAATTAGATTATATATATATCAGATCGATGATTATTGGCTTATATATATACCAGATTGATGATTATTGGCTTATATATATACCAGATTAATAATTATTAGCTTATATATATATCAGATTGGCTGTCATCCACTTATATATATATCAAACCGGCTGTCATCCACATATATATATAGCAGATCAGCTATTATCCACTTATATATATAGCAGATCAGCTGTCATTTACTTATATATATATCAGACCAGCTGTCATCTACTTATATATATAGCAGACCGGCTGTCATCCACTTATATATATAGCAGACCGGCTGTCATCCACTTATATATATAGCAGATCAGCTGTCATCCACATATATATATGGCAGATCAGCTGTCATCCACTTATATATATATCAGACTGGCTGTCATCCACTTATATATATAGCAGATCGGCTGTCATCCACATATATATATAGCAGATCAGCTATAATCAGCTTATATATATATAGCAGATCAGCTGTCATCCACTTATATATATCAGACCGGCTGTCATCCACTTATATATATAGCAGATCAGCTGTCATCCATTTATATATATAGCAGATCAGCTATAATCAGCTTATATATATATAGCAGATTAGCTGTCATCCACTTATATATATATCAGACCGGCTGTCATCCACTTATATATATAGCAGATCAGCTGTCATCTACTTATATATATAGCAGATCAGCTGTCATCCATTTATATATATAGCAGATCAGCTATAATCAGCTTATATATATATAGCAGACCGGCTGTCATCCACTTATATATATATCAGACGGGCTGTCATCCACTTATATATATAGCAGATCAGCTGTCATCCACTTGTATATATAGCAAATCAGCTGTCATCCATTTATATATATAGCAGATCAGCTGTCATCCACTTATATATATATCAGACTGGCTATCATCTACTTATATATATATCAGACCGGCTATCATCTACTTACACTGGGGAATTAGATTTCTACACATATGCGATAGTATGGGAAATTCTGAGTGACAGAATAATTAAATTCTGGAATTTGGCATTTATAGATTCCGTTTGCAATATGTTATGTTACCTGTGAGTTGTCCATATAACTTCTGAACTTATAATGATCCATATAGAGATGTAAGGTTCTTTTAAACTATTTAATCGCAGAGAGAATAATCAAATTATGACATCTTTTTTTTTTGGATATTACATTAAATTAAACTTGATTTGAAACAGAGATTCCAATAAAAAATCTATTTTTGATAGAAAACTGTCTACTGAAATAGTAGAATTCTATTGGATTACTTTACAGAGAAAACTGTCTACTGAAATAATGATATTCTATTGGATCATTTAACAGAAGAAACAGGATTTATGTATACTGTCTTCCGAATCTAAACACTTTTATTGGACAATTATGCATGGCTAAACTATAGGATTCACACATGCCATGCTACTGCAATACTTCTTGCACTTCATTTCAAATATTTTTATAGGGATTGTTTTGGAAAAATTGTTTTTATTTAAAAAAAAAAAGCTTCTTGCTTATAATATGTACGGCTTGACAATATATAGTCTAATCTAATATATAAGCTACTACATAATTAATATAATAACAAACCCTTTCATATATTATAATATATAAATACTTCCAATACAATAGAATCCTAAAAAGAAACGCGTGTTTACGGTATTTCACTAGTAAGAGAAGGCTAAAAAATTATTCAATTATATTAGATTATATAAATATTTATTTTTCTTTAATTTAAATAATATGGTTACTTACCAGTACTTTCGTCAGAACCAGGCATAGTGCACATTGACTGTTGTTCTGAAAGGTTTAATAAAACGCATTAGTAAAGATCATGGAATAAAGTTTGGCTTTATTACTTACCAAAGAAAACCGGTTTTCAAAGACAAGCCATTCAATCAGGTACATAGAAATGTTGGCAGTACTAACAGAGATAGAAAATAAACAAAATTAGATATAAGAATAAAACAAATAAATACATTATTCAGACTTACCGGATAAATTTCTGCTGTTGGTATGTCTTTATGATGAGCTGAGGAGAGAAAAAGAAAATAATTAATAAAGAAGCACATACACAATAACCGCGTTTTACCTTTTTGTTCTTGTCCATTAATCAACATGGCAAAGACTTGTAATACTATCAGCAACCACAATAATAATAAAAGAAAAAACATTAAGAATAAATATAACAGTAGAATAATAAAAACAAATTGCTTACCAGGGTGTGAACTCAAATACATCAACCAGAATAAAAGTAAATAAAGCAGAAAAGAAACAGGAAAAAAATAAATAAGAAAAAAATAAAGAAAAAGAAAAAAAAGTGGGCTTTCAAACAGAAGGCAGTTTAGATGAGAATTGACTCTAGTAAAATACAATAGTAATAAAATGAATAGTCCGAAATTATATTGTAACACTAAGTTCTATGTTGAATATTAAAGAAGTTGTTCAAGGTTATAAAGGATTTTATAGAAAATAATATATAATCCCTTCCTTTTCTCAGCTATTTCATAAATCTACTTTATATTAACATATTTTGTATGTATATCTTTGATTAAACAAAAATAAATATATTTCAACCCATACATTTATTTTATTTTAATAATTTATTAATGTATAAAACTTTAATAAAAATACAATAAAGAAAAAATGCCTTCCAATAGCAGCAGAAAAACAGACCGTAAAGGAAAAGGAAAAGCATCTGCAAGTATATCTACCTCTGCAAACCGTGTTTTGGCTGGCCGTGTTGGACCTCAAGAAATTGCCCCCAGTTTCTCATCCACAACTATCCAAGATCAGCGATACGCGGAAATTGTTGAAATGTTTAACAAAGTAAACAACAATATCAATGGTGTCAAGGATGACATTGCTGCTGTCAATAGCAACATGGCAGCCTTTAAAAACAGGATGGGCGTTGTTGTTGACACGTCTGGAAAGACACATATGGCATTTGCAGACTTTGCAACTGCCTATGCCAACAATCAGACTCGTATGGCTAGTCTAGGACCATCTCTGATGCCATCCTATGTCCCCCAGACCTCCCTCAGTGATGCCGAGGTTTCTGTCATTATCTTGGTAATTAATATTAATATATGTTAGTATCAACAACTTATTAAACAACCTGTATTTAGGAAATCTTCGCGGAAAAGTTGTGGGACTGGAAGTTCGAGTCTGACGACCCTGCTCTTGTTGCTGAGAACGAGAGTAAGAAGAAGTGGAACTTGAACGAGAAGATTAACCACTGCGATAACGTAGCTGTTATCAACTACTTGAAGAGCTACATTAGCGCCCAGACTCGTCTAGCTGGTACTCACCCACGGGTGATAAGTGATAAAATAAAGAACAGGTACAAGCACAGTCATCGTACTTTTCACGAGTCTCCTGAGCAGAAGGCCAAGAAAAACAGCAAGGGGAGAGCAAACAGTCGTACTCTTCAGGTTTGTATATACTATATAAAAAATTAATTGGTATATTACTATTTTCTCAAGCTACAATCTATATAACCAGATGTCTATCCGACGCAAGTCGACATAC